>NW_026712208.1:829184-905828 GCF_030504385.1 Musca domestica
AAACCGCTGAATAATTTTCCTGAAAATGTCCATATATACTGCAACATCGCCTGAAAATAACATAGGCTATATACATTTTTGATTTTCCACTTGGAACTGGGAATATAGCAGCAGAATCGGAGGTACCTCCTAAAAATTTAGATTTTATATGCACATATCTATTGATTGGTTGAAGATACAGTCTCCAAATTTGGAATACGTAACGGAATTTGGAACAAAAATAAGTTTGCCAAATTATATTGTAATCGGTTCAGATTTGGATATAGCTCCCATATATTTTCGACCGATTTCGTTCATTTGATGCCTCAAACACAATATGAATGTTCGATTCCAATGAAATTTGGAATGTGTGACGGGATTTAATCCGAAAATAAATTTGTCAAATTATATTGAAATCGGTTCAGATTTGGATATAGCTCCCATATATATTTCGGCCGATTAAAGCATTTGATGCACCAAACACGCTATGTATCTCTAATTTCAATGAAATTTGGAATGTGTAGCGGAAATTAAAACAAATATACATATGTCAATTATATTAAAATCTGTTCAGATTTGGATATAGCTCTCATATATATTTTCGACCGATTTCATGTATTTATGCACCATACACGATATGTATGTTCGATTCCAAAGAAATTTAGAATATGTAACGGGATTTTGATTAGAAAATAAATTAGTGAAATTATATTAAAATCGGTTCAGATTTGGATATAGCTCCCATATATATTTTCCTTCGATTTCACTTATTTGATGCACAAAACACGATACGTATTTCCGATTGCAATGAAATTCGGCATGAGTGGCTAAATTTGGTACAAAAATAAATTTGACAAATTATATGCAAATAGGCTCAGATTTGATTATAGCTCCCATATATATATTCAGCCGATTTCACATATTTGATGCACCCAAAGCGAGAGAGACAAAATCTGGCACCAAAAAAAAATTGCCAAATTATATTGAAATAAGTTGAGGTTTGGGTATAGCTAACATATATATTTCGGCCGATATCATACATGTTATGCACCAAACATGATATATATGACCGATACAAATGAAATTCAAAATGTGTGGCGGAATTTGGTTACAATAATAAATGTGACAAATTAATTGGAAATTAGTTAAGATTTGGATATAGCTCCCATATATATATATGTTATCGCCCGATTTCACATGTTTGACGCACCAATTTCAATGAATATGAAAGGTGTGGCGGAATTTGGTTGTAAAAGTAATTTTTTTAAAATTATATTAAACCGGATCAGATTGGGATATGATTTAAATAAGAACCGTTGACCCACAACGCCTTAGGCTAACACTAAAAAACAACACAAAATTAATTTGAAATACGCTTATTACGGCGAAGTATGTTGCTATCTCGAATTCATTAATTGCAACAGAAATGCCACTCAACTTCAAAAGATTGCAGTTTACTGCACGCTTGGTATTTGCTATGAAATAAATAAATCCGAAGGACAAACCCTTCGTGTATGTATGTCATGTTACTGCTTTTCTAATGGTTTTGGTTATTTACGCATTAAAGTAGTGCAATATATATTTTTTTTAATTTTAATTTTTTTTTTCAACCAACATATATTCGTAAATAAAATTTTGAATGCATATAAAATCAAAAGGGGTAGCGAAGCGCAGCTAGTATATATATATAATATATATATATATATATGCCGAATTTCATTATATATATATATACATATATATATATATAATATATATATATATATATATATATATATATATATATATATATATATATATATATATATATATATATATTATATATATATATATTTATATTATATATATATATATATATATATATATATATATATATATATATATATATATATATATATATATATATATATATATATATATGTATATATATATATATATATATATATATATATATATATATATATATATATATATACTAGCTGAAACCGGTGCGCTTCGCTACCCCTTTGATTTTATATATATATATATATATATATATATATATATATATATATATATATATATATATATTATATATATATATCTATATACATATATATATATATATATATATATATATATATATATATATATATACATTAGCACCTCAAATAGTGCATGTCGGTCTGTTTGTCAGTCAAAAGGGGGACTTGAATGGGAACTATTACATGGAAAAATTCTAAAAAATTGTGGATATGTTGAATTATTTGTGTACAATTTTCACCCACCCAAATATACATTTTTATCCAAATCATTTGAAATATGGTAAAATCAGGATGTACCTTTATATTGGCACGACTCCGAATCATCGACCTACATTGAAAACTTTCTTCTTCCTTATAATACAAGATGACAAATAGAGGCCAAATCAAAATA
This sequence comes from Musca domestica, assembly GCF_030504385.1. NCBI lineage: Eukaryota > Metazoa > Arthropoda > Insecta > Diptera > Muscidae > Musca > Musca domestica. The sequence continues at coordinate 831,579 of NW_026712208.1, forward strand.
TAGCAGAACAACATTGCATGTCAAACTGAAAAAATTTTGCGTGATTAAACCATGGTTTTCCCAACCAATATTCTCTTTGGGGTTACAAATTCAATAGAATACACAATTTTCTTTTCTGACCACACATTAGATGTGAAAGTGGACTTGGGGATACTCCAATGTGGGGACTTTACTTAAATAAATTCCTATGTGGCAATTATCTGTATGATGGTACAATTTTTTAGCCAAATCAATTGATGAATGTAGTCAAGATCAATATGGACCCTATTCTGAAAAATTCAAATTTTATGCAAAGATGTGATCTACCCCCTTAGAAACAAAGATGCCAAATAAGGACCAAAAAATAAAAAAGGGCCAAGAACCCAAAAATAGCTTAAATCATACGATGGTTACATAAATATGAAAAATTATGTATAGTAAAAAATTATTATTTATTTTGTTCAAAAAACATCCACTGAATTCAATATGATAATACAAATTGAAAAAATCTTCAACTTGTTCGCTAAGTTTTTACACCAAATGTTTAAAGATCCTTACAAAGTTTGTCAGTAGAATGTACTATTTTTTTAAAAATTCGATTCCATCGAATTTTTTTTTTCGATTTATTCCAGATTTGATAGTTTTTGCAAAGAGATCTCTTTCTCGTATTTTTTGGCGATTTTGAAAAATAATTATCTTTTAACTTTGGTGTGACCGCGTTAAATTATTTCGACATCATCTATCCCGTTTCGCCACCACATAATTCGGTACTACACTTCCATGTAACCCGCCTTCAATTCCAGTTCTCAAGAAATCATGTCAATTAAATAAATTGGTATTAATATTTGAATTCAAAAATAAAATATAAAAACACAACAAATGTACAATAGTAAAAAGTAAGTCGAAATTGAAAAAATCATGCAAGAAAAAAACATTGCTATTGTACATTTGAAAAGTCAAATGAAAATGTTAATATATCGCATTTTTACGCGATTTTTTTGGATATTTCGGACAGGAGAAAATTCCGAATTTCTATAGATCGTGAAAATTAGTCCAACCGTTCTTAAGTTATAAGCGTAGTAACTAACACAACTTTCTTTATATATATATATATATATATATATATATATATATATATATATATATATATATATATATATATATATATATATATATATATATATATATATATATATATATATATAGTGCGATTGAGGCGCTGGGAAAATTAAGCAATAAAAATAAATGTTCTAAAATTAAATATTTCCCAGCCGCCATTAAATATCACATGTGAAGAATTCGGTGATATTGTGCGCTGACGCGTGAGAGATAATAAAGGTTATGTCCCACGCGCAAATATATCAATGTGCTCAGTAGATGTGCAAGAGCACTTGAATGAAATGACAAGTAGCCCTGCAATGTTCTCCATTCAATAATAGAATATATTAGAATAATTGTGTGGCCGCGACTACGTTAAGTTAGATTAGTTTCAGTAGTACGTAAGGAACATATTCTAAAAATAAAATCAGAATTGAATCTACAGCCAAACCATTCGGTCGTATTCTTTACACTCCCTTTTACATTTGGTCATTCGAGGCTTCACTTTTGTCAAAGTGAAATGATCTAGCGACTTTTAGAATAAAATAGTAGGGCTTTTCCTTACGTGGTAAGAGACTCACTACAAGCAGATGTATCTATTCTTCAAAAAAGAGTAGAATAGCTAACAATAAAAATCCTTTGAGGGATAAAATTATAAAGAGCCATAAAGTCATGATTTAAAAGATATATTAAAAAAAAAAGAATCAAAGGGCAAAAATTAAAAAAAAACGCCGTGAAAGCAAACCAAAACATACAAAACAAAAAGACCTACGGGGCAAATTAGAAAAACAAATAAAAAAGAGGACAACAACAGTCCCACATAAAAAATATACAATTTTGGAAAAGAGGACATCAAAGTCCCAACTGGAAAAGAGCCAAAAAGGCAATGTAAAAAGTTTTGAAAAGAGGACAAAAGGACCCATCTCAAACATTTAAATTAAAAATGTATAAAGAAATGGAAGAAGCTATCACCACTTTGGCAGACTATTTCCAGCTATTAATGTCGACGTCAGCCTTTGAAAAGGCGAAACACGTCGCGGCATTAAAGGTACTGGTAGAAAATACATATTAATAGTTACGACGGTACTTGAGGGTACACCTTAAATATCTTCCAACCCATATGAAGACACTACCCTGTTATGTGGATATGTGTATGTTATCGGCAATGAAGCTTTTAGCAACCCAGAGTCGCAATTACACAGACTTGGACATCGATGAAGAAATCGAAGATTCGATGAAACCTCCATTATGATGGATACTCTCGCTGAAATGTGACTACTTAACTTGGGAAGAGCAAGTGGAAGAAAACAGACAAGTTAACTATGTCGCAACAAAGGAAGATTACGACAGAGAATTAGAAGATGGTTTGCACGAACAAATGCAAGCCTATGAAAACAAGTTTCAATCTCTGCAGAGACAAGCAATCGAATTGCGTTCTCAACTAATAATCGAAGTAAAAAAAAAATAAAATGATATTGAGAAATGCGATGGCCCACGAAAAATATCTGCTCGCCAAATCTGAAGAAAACCTGCGGGCCAAAGATGAACAATTCGAATAAAAACATCGTGTTCAGAAAGATCAAGTGCGACATCTGAAAACGAAGTTAGAGAAAGTCAATGAAAAATTGGCTAGCTCGGAAAGAGCGTGGCAAATCTTAGAAGCTGAGAGAGATGACCTGTCCAAACAACTGGCAAAGGCAAAACAGGAACATAGTTCTTTTGGGAAATGGAGATCCTAACATCAATTATTAAATAAATTCCCGCCGGCAAGACCTCATGACATATAGAAAACCATTTCGAGAGGAACTTCTCAATTTAATAAAAAACAATCGATGCAATGGCAATGAGGACGACCGTTTTGTAAGAAAAGTAATAAATAGTTTTATTGCAGAAGAGGAAAAGAAGAAAGGCCGCCACGTACAGAAGGTCCAAAAATTGTCGGCGAATATGGTAAATTAGCAGGAAAAGAATACATTGATGAAGTAGAAAAAACCAAAGAAATGTCTCTAGTTCCGGAAGTATATTACCAGAGAGAACTCAATTACAAACCACCAATAACCTTAAGAACGGAAGACGACAAAGCAGAGCGTACCATGGAGCCAATGGCAATCCTTTCCGACGTAAATGATGGCGGTCTGCATCGATTGACTATTAATGCGATATGGAGAATGAATCCGGCAGATAAAGGAGTTGGCATTGGCACGAAGGGCTGGACAAAGAAATGGAGTCGTTTCCTAGATGCAGTTACTTAATTGAATATTAATATTGTTTGAGCATATCTAGCTAGTTTCCTTTTCATATTTTATATTTAAATATTTTAAAGTATACATCTATTCAACTTTATAAAAATACAGTCCACTATTAACTCACACATTTAAGCCGCCCGGGAAAATGTAGCAATAAAAATAAATGTTCTAAAATTAAATATTTCCCAGCCGCCATAAAATATCACATGTGAAGAATTCATTGGTTTTGTGCGCTGATGCATACGATAATGTGAGAGATAATAAAGGTTATGACCCACACGCACATATATCGATGCGCTCATTAGATGCACAAGACCACTTGAATGAGATGTCAAGCAGCCCTGCAATGTTCTGCAATATTAGAATAGATAAGAACAATTGTGTGGCTGCGACTAGGTTAGGTTAGTTTATATATATATATATATATATATATATATATATATATATATATATATATATATATATATATATATATATATATATATATATAATATATATATATATATATATATATATATACTACAAAACCTAACCTAACCTAGTCGCAGCCACACAATTGTTCTTATCTATTCTAATATTGCAAAACATTGCAGGGCTGCTTGACATCTCATTCAAGTGGTCCTGTCCCAGACTGTAGTTCCCATTACGAACGCTAAATACGTTATTTTAAACAATTCCGGTGAATAATGTCGCTAAAATCATCAAAATACCGATTATACTGAGGTACCGTTATATTGGGGATATACGAAGACGTGGACCTGTCTTAGACTGTAGTATCCATCAACGTGGACCTACATGGCCCATTTACGAACTTAATCTGCCTACTGGCAAAGTAAACATGCGTGCAAAATGTTAGCCGTCTATCTCAATTCGTTCGAAATATTGAAGGTGTGGTATATGCTGTGAGTTTTAACTACCAAATTTGAAACAATCATCTTTATTACTATAATTTTTATGGGCAGGACTGAAATTCGAAATTTAGCTTATTAAATTGTGTTACATTTATAGCAACTATTAATCGTATCTAATAAAGCAGCGTGCTTTATTTTTAACAGCAGATCCATTATGAATATAGAGGAGCAGTCCTGTTGTGTAGGCTATTAGATAGTTATTAGTTTATGTCACTTTACCATGACGCTTGAGGAATGCAACTCAATTTGCGGAAATTATTTCCTTAAATTTTGTACACAACACCGCATGGCTCAATAAGAAAAATTGTTTAACTTCATTTAACTACATTCTTGCAGTTCTGGAACAGACCACATATTAAAATTTTTACTAAACATTCAAATTCATTTAATTCAAAAATATCAAAAAAAAAAAACACTTATTGCATTCCTTTGTTTTTCTATTCATTAAACATCATGTTTCAAATGCTCCTGTTCTTAAAGCAAAATGCTGCCAATGTTTTAAACTGATATTTTTTCTTGTTTGACGAATTAGGAAATTGTTCCTTTATATGGGGGCTATACGATATCGTGGACCGATATAGCCCATCTTCGAACTTGACCTGCTTGCAGTCAAAAGACAGATCTGTGCAAAATTTTAGCTTTCTATCTTAATTCGTATTGACTGTAGCGTGATTACAACAGACGGAGGGATAGGGCTGAACAAGAATATATATTCTTTGTTAAGTCTAAAATTATTATTTGGATGAGTTACAAACGGATTGACGAATTTAATATACCCTCCATACTAAGTATGGAGGAGGGTAGAATAAGACGAAGTTTTATTGATTATTAATACCAATATTTTTATAATATTACTTCTTAAATTTTCTTTATTGTAATAACAAAATGTTTTTATTGATTAGATATAAAATATTTCGATATTCCATATATAACACTTAACAAAAAAAAAAGATATTGCAATAATTTGGGCCCTAATTAATATAAATTGATGGGCATATCTGAAATGCGAAATTAAACTTTACTGTAATGTTTTATAGTTATAGAATATTAATAACCTTACCTATTAAAGGTTTGCCGCTTCGCACCTTGTTTAATTTTTAATAGCAGATACATTTTGGAGATAGAGCAGTCCTGTTGTGTTGGCTTTGAATGGTTCTGTCTACTACGAACACAATGGAGTTTATCTCTTGTAGTGTATCACACGATATCATAAAATGAAAGAGAATGTGCAGAAAAATTATTTTTTTTTTTTTCGAGTGCTTTTCTCCAAAGACCCGAATTAAATAACTCCTTTTTAAAACCACCAGGAGGAAAGGAGGTATATTAAATTTGTTATTCCGTTTGCATTTGGGAAGTGGAGCTCCTAACATAAATTATTAAATAAATTCCCGCCGGCAAGTCCTCATTTTGAGGACCGGGAAGAAGAAGAACTTCTGGTGTCGTATCAGCGCTGACATATAGAAAACCATTTCGAGAGGAACCTCTCAATTTATTAAAAAACAATCGATGCAATGGCAATGAGGACGACCGTTTTGTAAGAAAAGTAATAAATAGTTTTATTGTAGAAGAGGAAAAAGAAGAAAGGCCGCCAGGCTCAGAAGGTCCAAAAATTGTCGACGAATGTGGTAAATTAGCAGGAAAAGAATGCATTGATGAAGTAGAAAAAACCAAAGAAATGTCTCTAGTTCCGGAAGTATATTACCAGAGAGAACTCAATTACAAACCACCAATAACCTTAAGAACGGAAGACGACAAAGAAGAGCGTACCATGGAGCCATTGGCAATCCTTTCCGACGTAAATGATGGCGGTCTGCATCGATTGACTATTAATGCGGTACGGAGAATGAATCCGGCAGATAAAGGATTTGGCATTGGCAAGAAGGGCTGGACAAAGAAATGGAGTCGTTTCCTAGAAGCAGTTATTTAATTGAATATTAATATTGTTTGAGCATATATAGTTAGTTTCCTTTTCATATTTTTATATTTAAATATTTTAGAGTATACATTTATTCAACTTTATAAAAATACAGTCCACTATTAACACACACATTTAAGCCGCCCGGGAGAATGTACAAAATACTTTGTATATACTATTGAGTGCGATAGAGGCGCTGGGAAAATGTAGCAATAAAAAATAAATGTTCTAAAATTAAATATTTCCCAGCCGCCATAATACTCAAATACGCGTCTCAAACAATATATATATATAATATATATATATATATATATATATATATATATATATATATATATATATATATATATATATATATATATATATATATATATACTAGCTGAACCCGGTGCGCTTCGCTACCCCTTTTGATTTTATATGCATTCAAAATTTTATTTACGAATATATGTTGGATAAAGAAAAACAAATCTAAAAATTAAAAAAAATATTGCACTAATTTAATGCGTTCATAAACAAAATCATTACAAAAGCAGTAACATGACATGCATACACGAAGAGTTTGTCCTTTGGATTTATTTATTTCATAGCAAATACCAAGCGTGCAGGAAACTGCAATTTTTTTAAGTAGAGTGGCATTTCTATTGCAAGTAATGAATTCGAGATAGCAACATACTTCGCCGTAATAAGCGTATTTCAAATAAATTGTTGTGTTGTTTTTTAGTGTTAGCCTAAGGCGTTGTGGGTCAATGGTTCTTATTAAAATCATATCCCAATCTGATCCGATTAAATATAATTAAAAAAAAATTACTTTTACACCAAACTCCGCTACACCTTTCATATTTAATTGAAATTGGTGCGTCAAATATGTGAAATCGGTCGAGAATATATATATGGGAGCTATATCCAAATCTTAACTAATTTCCATTTAATTTATCACATTTATTATTATAACAAAATTCCGCCACACATTCTGAATTTCATTGGAATCGGTCATATATATCGTGTTTGGTGCATAATATGTATGAAATCGGCCGAAATATATATGTTAGCTATATCCAAACCTCAACTGATTTCAATATAATTGTGCAATTTTTGCTGGTGCCAGATTTTGTCTCTCTCGCTTTGGGTGCATCAATATGTGAAATCGGCTGAGTATATATATGGAGCTATAATCACATCTGAGCGTATTTGAATATAATTTGTCAAATGTGCATCAAATATGTGAAATCGGCGGATAATATATATGGAAGCTATATCCAAATCTGAACCGATTTTAATATAATTTGACTAATTTATTTTCTAATCAAATCCCGTTACATATTCCAAAATTCTTGGAAATCGAACATACATATCGTGTATGGTGCATAAAATACTTGAAATCGGTCGAAAATATATATGAGAGCTATATCCAAATCTGAACCGATTTTAATATAATTTGAAAAATTCATTTTTGCTCCCGATTCCGTTACTTATTTTAAATTTCATTAAATTTGGACATACATATCTTGTTTGGTCCACCAATCACATGAAATCGGCCGAAAATATATATGGAAGCTATATCCAAATCTGAACCGATTTCAATATAATTTGGGAAATAATTTTTTTTAGATAAAATCTATCACACGTTTCAAATTTCATTGAAATTGGGGATACATAGCGTGTTTGGTGCATCAAATGCTTGAAATCGGCCGAAAATATATATGGGAGCTATATCCAATCTGAACCGATTTCAATATAATTGACAAATTTATTTTCGGATCAAATCCGTCACATATTCCAAATTTCATTGGAATCGAACATTCATATTGTGTTTGAGGCATCAAATGAACGAAATCGGTCGAAAATATATATGGGAGCTATATCCAAATCTGAACCGATTACAATATAATTTAGCAAACTTATTTTTGTTCCAAATTCCGTTACACATTCCAAATTTGGAGACTGTATCTTAACCGATCAATAGATATGTGCATATAAAATCTAAATATATATATATATATATATTATATATATATATATATATATATATATATATATATATATATATATATATATATATATATGCTACAATATATATATATATATATTAAAAAATTTGTTTCTTAAGTGCTACAAAAACTAACCTACCTATTACAGATACTTCAAATACGCGTCTCAAACAATTTCGATGGGTGTTGTACCTAAATGCCTAGGGAGGTACTGGTATGTGGAGCCTATACGAAGACCTGGACCTGCATAGACAATTTTCTGTCCCAGACTGTAGTTCCCATAACGAACGCTAAATACTTAATTTTAAACAATTCCGGTGAATAATGTCGCTAAAATCATCAAAATACCGATTATAGTGAGGTACCGTTATATGGGGGCTATACGAAAACTTGGACCGTCATGGCCCATTTACGAACTTAACCTGCCTACGCCAAATTATGCATGTATCCACATTTTTTCCTTCGATCTCAATTCCTTCGAATGATAGACAGACGGACATCGCTGGATCGTCTTAGAATTTTATGCTGATCCAGAATTTGTAGGGTCCATTATGAATATGTCGAGGAGTTACGGAATGACAAAACTAATATACCCTCCATGGAATGGTGGAGTCTATAACAAGTAAAAAAGCAGTAAGTTCGGCCGGGCCGAACTTTGAATATCCTCCACTATTTGGAACGAATTAGGAAATTGTTCCTTTATATGTGGGCTATACGATATCGTGGATCGATATAGCCCATATTCGAACTTGACCTGCTTACAGTCAAAAGACAGATCTGTGCAAAATGTTAGCTTTCTATCTTAATTCGTATTGACTGTAGCGTGACGGATAGGTCTGAACAAGAATATATATTCTTTGTTGAGTCTAAAATTATTATTTCGATGAGTTACAAACGGAATGACGAATTTAATACACCCTCCATACTATGTATGGTGGAGGGTATAAAAAACGAAGTTTTATTGATTATTAATATCAATATTTTTATAATATTATTATTTCTTAAATTTTTCTTTATTGTAATAACAAAATATTTTTTATTGATTAGATATAAAATGTTTCCATATTCCATATATAATACTTAACGCAAAAAAAAGATATTGCAATAAATTTGGGCCCTAATTAATATGAATTGATGGGCATATCTGAAATGCGAAATTAAACTTTACTGTAATGTTTTATAGTTATAGAATATTAATAACCTTACCTATTAAAGGTTTGCCGCTTCGCACCTTGTTTAATTTTTAATAGCAGATGCATTTTGGAGATAGAGCAGTCCTGTTGTGTTGGTTATTGAATGGTTCTGTCAACTACGAACACAATGGAGTTTACAATGCAGTTTATCTCTTGGCGTGTATCATACGATATCATAAAATTAAAGAGAAGGTGTAGAAAAATTAAAAATATTTTTTTTTTCAAGTGTTTTTTTCCAAAAGACCCGAATTAAATAACTCCTTTTCAAAACCTCCAGGAGGAAAGTAGGTATATTAAATTTGTTATTCCGTTTGCATCACTTCTAAATATTAGTCGTAAAATTGATTTTTCGCTTTAAGCATATAAGCTTGTCTATCGGTTCTGAAAGGAAGATATCAAAATCCTACGCAGGTGGAACCGATTTGTTGCTGATATATTGTTCCCACAGCACTTGCTTTTCTTTGGGTAACAGTTATAGGTAAAGAAAAGCAAGTTTCGAAGGTTCGGATGGTTCGACAAAGGCTGACGGACATCTCTAAATCGATATAGAATTTTATGCTGATCACGAATATTTATACTTTTGTGGGGTACAAATGTATACTTACAAACTATTACACCTGAAAGTCATCTGCATGCAAGCACAAAAACTTAATCAGCCAAAACAGGATGGTATGAACATTTTTCATCAAAGGGACTATATATACTATTTTCTCTAGCATTTTCCTAAGTATGACTCATTGGATTACACGGAAACAAGTGCCAAATGAATTAAAGAGTTCGAAGGAATTATATTAAATGACAATCAACAAGATATAATCGCTCTTATCCAGGCGATTTTCTCATTGGTGCTCCTCAACTTTCGCCTCCTGAAGATGTTATATTCGTTCCACCCATTAATCTAGCCAATAGATATCGTAAAGCTTATGTAATCGTTGGGAACATGAATATTTAGTACAATTGCACAAGCGGTATATATGTCCATGTCCATCCTGGAGACGATAGCCGCTTCAGAGTCGTCGACCCTTGTACGGAGAAAAGAGTTGTGCAAATAAGCAAGTTTTTGTAACCGTATTATCAAAATTGTACTACAATACTCTTGAATTTTAAAAACTGCGCATTGGAACCGAATTACTGTGTTTATAGCTTCACTACACACATCGTGACTTAGCCTTGTGTAAGTCGCACGTTGTAGTCTAACTCTTGTTGCCTCGCAGATAGCGCATCAATGCAAGTGGCTAAAGTATATGTTCCATACTTTGGCTCAATACATTGTCCGCCCTTTCCCAACTCCCAGTCGAGTTAAATGAGGAAATCTTCTCTGCCTTTCCACTAGGCGTCATATTCGGTTTATAGGGGATAGTTTACGTTCTTTTCAGCACTCTCTCCCAAAAATCATATTCTCTGAGTTCGGATGCAGCGAGACACATTTCAATGCTGAGATCTTAGTTATTGGTCACGACCTTGTTCCGCTATTATGCTCATCTGCGACTACAGTGGTTCTATCGCTCTCTTTGTAACCACACGCAAAATTAACTTTTTTTCCTAGAAACACACTGCTTCATAAATAAACCATTGAATTACATACAATTACATATCCTTGTTATACCATCTACGTGAAAATAATTGTGTATTAACTTTGTTATTCAGTGTTTAACACCATCTAAGTATTTTTGCTTTATATCTTAATACGTTTGACTCTTGCGTGATTATAACAGAAGGACATACGGACAGAAGGACATGCCTTAATCGTTTTAGATTTTATGCTGATCAAGAATATACAATATACATTTAAAAAGTGTCAAATACTAAATTAAAAAGATTTGCTAAAATCACCAATTTACCAAAATATTCGGAGGTCCTGCCTTTTGAGTGATACAAGGAAAAATGTGTCTATTCTAACAGCGCAGATACCAATTTTTTGACAAATCTGTGGAAAAATGAGGCGAAAGTCATATAAATACTGAATATTGGGAGGTACCGTTATATGACGTATATACCAAAACTTAAGAGGATATATATATAATTTTCAATGCCAACCATCCTAGACACAATACAAATTGTTCTGCCATATGTATCGGGCGAAAGAATGGAACATATAATTTAGCCACTTGCATTGATTCGCTATCTGCGAGGCAACAAGAGTAAGACTAAAACGCGCGACTTACACTAGGGTAAGTCACGATGTGTGTAGTGAAGCTATAAGCACAGTAATTCAGTTTAAATGCACAGTTTTTAAAATTCAATAGTATTGTAGTACAATTTCGATAATACGATTACAAAAATTGTTTGGGTAAAGGAAGAACTTGCTTATTTGCACAATTCTTTTCTCCGTACGAAGGTCGACGACTCTAATTCGGCTATCGTCTCCAGGATGGACATGGACAACACGCGCTGTGGTTGTTTCCATTAATACCGCTTGTGCAATTCTACTAAATATTCATGTTCCCAACGAATACTAAATTGATAAAGATAGGCTTTACGATATCTATTGACTAGATTAATGGGTGGATCGAATATAACATCTTCAGGAGGCGAACGTTGAGGAGCACCAATGAGAAAATGGACTGGATAAGAGCGATTATATCTTGTTGATTGTCATTTAATATAATTCCTTCGACCTCTTTAATTCATTTAGCTCTTACTACCGTGTAATCCAATGAGTGATGCTTAGGAAAATGCTAGAGATAATAGTATATATTGTCCATTGCTGAAACCCATTTATAATTTGCGCATTGTTCTGGCCATGTAAGACAGGATGAAATTTCTTCTCCTTGAACTATCTTATTAACCATTATAAATCACAAACATAAAAATCATAAACATTTCTACGACTATCATTTCCATCGCCAAGGGTTTCCTTAAAAAACAAAAATGAATTAGACGTCGTTTTTTCTGCAAAATTTCCATTTTGAGCATAATAATTCTAATACTTTGCAAAATCGCAGTAAGTCTAGACAACCAAAAACATTTTCCTAAATAGACTCCTCTTTGCAGATAGTGTTACCTGAGCTCAATTATAACAATTACATTTATTCATACTACATCGTAGGATCTACTCATTTTTGCATTGTCCCTCTGATGAAAGATGTTCATCCCAGCTATTTTGGCTGATTAAGTTTTTGTGCTTGCATGCAGATGACATTCAGATGTAATAGTTTGTAAGTATATATTTTGTACACACAAAAGTATAAATATTCCTGATCTGCATAAAATTCTATATCGATTTAGCGATGTCCGTCAATCTGAGGAAATCACTATAGCTTTGTCGAACCATCCGAACCTTCGAAATTTTCTTTCCTTTGCCTATAACTGTTACACAAAGAAAAGCAAGTACTGTGGGAAAAATATATCAGCAACAAATCGGTTCCACCTGCGTGGGATTTTGACATTTGCTTAATTTTGCTTAAAGCGAAAAATCAATTCTACGACTAATATTTAGAAGTGATGCAAACGGAATAACAAATTTAATGTACCTCCTTTCCTCCTGGAGGTTTTAAAAAGGTGTTATTTAATTCGGGTCTTTTGGAGAAAAGACCTTGAAAGAAAAAAATATTTTTAATTTTTCTGCACCTTCTCTTTCATTTTATGATATCGTGTGATACACTACAGGAGATAAACTCCATTGTGTGTAGTAGACAGAATCATTCAATAGCCAACACAACAGGACTGCTCAATCTCCAAAATGTATCTGCTATTAAAAATTAAACAACTCCGAAGCGGCAATCCTTTAGGTAAGGTTATTAATATTCTATAACTATAAAACATTACAGTAAAGTTTAATTTCGCATTTCAGATATGCCCATCAATTTATATTAATTAGGGCCCAAATTTATTGCAATATCTTTTTTTTTTTTTTTTTGCGTTAAGTATTATATATGGAATATGGAAACATTTTATATCTAATCAATAAAAAATATTTTGTTATTACAATAAAGAAAAATTTAAGAAATAATAATATTATAAAAATATTGATATTAATAATCAATAAAACTTCGTTTTTTATACCCTCCACATACATAGTATGGAGGGTATATTAAATTCGTCATTCGGCTTGTAACTCTTCGAAATAATAATTTTAGACTCAACAAAGTATATATATTCTTGTTTAGCCCTATCCGTCCGTTTGTTGTAATCACGATACAGTCAATACGAATTAAGATAGAAAGCTAAAATTTTGCACAGTTCTGTCTTTTGACTGCAAGCAGGTCAAGTTCGAAGATGGGTTATATCGGTCCACGATATCGTATAGCCCCCATATAAAGGAACAATTTCCTAATTCGTTCCAAATAGTGGAGGATATTCAAAGTTCGGCCCGGCCGAACTTACTGCTTTTTTACTTGTTATAGACTCCACCATTCCATGGAGGGTATATTAGTTTTGTCATTCCGTTTGTAACTCCTCGACATATTCATAATGGACCCTAAAATTCTGGATCAGCGTAAAATTCTAAGACGATCCAGCGATGTCCGTCAGTCTATCATTCGAAGGAATTGAGATCGAAGAAAAAAATTTTGCACAGATCTGTCTGTTGACTGCAAGCAGGTCAAGTTCGAAGATGGGTTATATCGGTCCACGAAATCGTATAGCTCCCATATAAAGGAACAATTTCCTAATTCGTTCCAAATGGTGGAGGATATTCAAAGTTCGGCCCGGCCGAACTTACTGCTTTTTTACTTGTTATAGACTCCACCATTCCATGGAAAGTATATTAGTTTTGTCATTCCGTTTGTAACTCCTCGACATATTCATAATGGACCCTATAATTCTGGATCAGCGTAAAATTCTAAGACGATCCAGCGATGTCCGTCTGTCTATCATTCGAAGGAATTGAGATCGAAGAAAAAAATTTTGCACAGATCTGTCTGTTGACTGCGAGCAGGTCAAGTTCGAAGATGGGCTATATAGGTCCACGATATCGTATAGCTCCCATATAAAGGTACAATTTCTAATTCGTTCCAAATGGTGGAGGATATTCAAAGTTCGGCCCGGCCAAACTTACTGCTTTTTTACTTGTTATAGACTCCACCATTCCATGGAGGGTATATTAGTTTTGTCATTCCCTTTGTAACTCCTCGACATATTCATAATGAACCCTAAAATTCTGGATCAGCATAAAATTCTAAGACGATGCAGCGATGTCCGTCTCTCCGTCTATCTTTCGAAGGAATTGAGATCGAGGAAAAAAATTTGGATACATTCATAATTTGGCGTAGGCAGGTTAAGTTCGTAAATGGGCCATGTCGGTCCACGTTTTCATATAGCCCCCATATAACGGTACCTTCCGATAATAGGTATTTTGATGATTTCAACAACATGATTAATCGGAATCGTATGCAGTATTCAATTTTGTGGAATAACCCTAACATTTTGATTTTCCACCCATATACGTATTTAATGAAAAATACTTAATATAAAGAAAACCACTTTTTGAATCAATATATGTCTATTTGACACAATAAATCTCCAATGCAGAATTGCATTTTCCTAGTTGGTTCGAAGTTAAACAATCATTCTTATTGAGCCATGCGGTGTTGTGTAAAAATTTAAGGAAATAATTTCCGCAAATTGAGTTGCATTCGTCAAGCGTCATGGTAAAGTGACATAAACTAATAACTAACTAATAGCCTACACAATAGGACTACTCCTCTATCTTCATAATGGATCTGCTGTTAAAAATAAAACACGCTGCTTTATTAGATACGACTAATAGTTTGCTATAAATGTAACACAATTTAATAAAGCTAAAATTCGAAGTTCAGTCCTGCCCAAAAAAATTATAGTAATAAAGATGATTGTTTCAAATTTGGTAGTTAAAACTAACAATATATACATAGTACTATTTAGTACTTAACGTACCTTTATACTCAATTTCAAATAGTAACAGAGACCTAAATATAAAATTTGAAGATTTCAGCTCTATTCTTCTCCCAATACCAAATTTAGCACTATCTGGTACTTTTCGTACAAATATTGGTCTCATTTCCGAAATCACCTCCATATGCCCAGACTACACAAGAACAGCGACTATAATAACATATTACAGATTTCATGCACTATCTGTTCACCCAATACCAAATAGTACCAAATTTAGTACTGTTCAGTACTTTTCATGCACTTGTAGTACTTATTTCCGAATTTCAGGACTCCACCACTCTATTGGTTCAGCCATTACCAAATTTAGTACAATTTATTAGCATACCTCAATCATACTATGCCATGGAAATCACATTTCCAAATTTCGGCTCTATCGGTTCGCTACACTTCCAATTTGTAATAAATTTTGTACCAATTAGTCAACATAAGTGCAAAATTCCATAGCAACCATGTCATTATACAATCCAATAGAAATCTTATTTCCGAATTTCAGGATTCCAGCCCTGTAGCTTCACCTAAATCCAAATAGTGCAGCATTTAGTACACATTAGTACGAATATCCAAGGCCTGCAGCAAAAAAAAAAAAAAAAAAAAAAAATGTAGTTCAGGGTTTTGTATATCTTCACTCAACTTTGCGGCCCACTCTACAACTGATGCACTTTTAAAAAGTTTCCCAACCGAACACGTAGGCTTTTCCAGCTTAAATTTTCCTCGTTTAAATACTGAATCCGAATATTTTTATACCCTCCACCATACTATGGAGGGTATATTAACTTTGTCATTCCGTTTGTAACTCCTCGAAATACTCATGTCAGACCCAACAATGTATATATATTCTTGATCAACGTAAAATGATAAGTCAATTTAGCGATGTCCGTCTGTCTGTCCCTCTGTCTGTTGTAATCGCGCTATATTTTGAACGAATTGAGATAGGCGGCTAACATTTTGCACGCATGTTTATTTTGCCAGTAGGCAGATTAAGTTCGTAAATGGGCCATGTAGGTCCACGTTGATGGATACTGCAGTCTAAGACAGGTCCACGTCTTCGTATATCCCCAATATAACGGTACCTCAGTATAATCGGTATTTTGACGATTTTAGCGACATTATTCACCGGAATTGTTTAAAATTACGTATTTAGCGTTCGTAATGGGAACCCGGCCAAACTTACTGCTTTTTAACTTGTTATTTTTATTGGTTTCCTCTATCTGTTGATATGGGGTTATATTATCGATTATATAAAATTAGATTATTGTTATGAATTCCACCAAACTCTTATATGGTTGATATAAGAAAACGTAAAACTATATACACAATATTTTGCCTCAGGCAGAGAATTCTGTTACACACTGAGAGTACCGAGTTTTAAATAATTCTGTTAAAAAGTGTGATTTAAATACTATTCTATATTTTATATAGTTCTGTAATTTAAATTACAGAATAGTGGGAGATACTGTTATATGGGGCTATAAGAAAACACGAACCTTTATAGACAATATTCTGCCAAAAGCAGTGAACTCTGTTTCAAACTCTTAATATGGATTTTTAAGCGATTCCCTTTGAGAAAGTGCTTTAGATCGTCAAAAGTATCGGAGGGTACTGTTATATGGGGGCTATATGAAAAGGTTGACCAACATTCCCGATGAACGATCTTGACGTGCCTACTAACAATGTACGCATGTGTGCAAAATGTCATCCATCTTCCTAATTCGTTCCAAAGTTAGCGTGCCTACAACAGACTGAGATGCAGACATATGAATTTCACACTGATAAGAATATATACACTTTTTGGGTCTAACATGAGTTTTTCGAGGACTCATTAAAAACTATGAAAATCTCATTAAAAACATCAAAATACCGAAAATTTTGAAGTACCGTTACTTGGGGCTATAGAAAGACTTTGACCTATAGAGTGGTGTTCTATTCTGCAAAAAACCAAAGTCCGATAGAAAATGTGATTTAAATAATTAATATGCCAGATATGCGAATATCCGATTGAAACGGTATATTGCTGTTATACGAAAATGTGAACCGATATGCCTCGAATTCAATACCAATAATACTTAACGCAATACAATCTATTGTGCGATTGCGACGACAAATAATATGGTTGCAAAGGGTATTTAGAAGCTCATAAGCAGAATGATAAATTAAAAAAAAAAAAAAAAAAAAAAAAAACATTTAAAAAAGCAGTAAGTTCTTAGGTATTAAGAATATTTAATATGGAAACATTTTATATCAAATCAATAAAGAACAATTTTTTATTACAGTATTTGAAAATTTAAAAAAATAATGTTATAAAAATATAGATTTTAATAATCAATTAAAATTCTTCTTTAACTGTTTTCTAATAATAATAAGTATATTTAATTTTAAACCTACTAAATTAAAAATATAATGGTTTTTCTATAAATCTAAAAGTTTCATTTCGGTAGTGAAAGGTTTCACTACAAATGCAAAAAGCTTTATTTCCTCTGAAATGTTTTAATTTCCACTACAAAAGGTTTCATTTCCGCTGCAAAAAGTTTCATTTCAACTGCAAAGGTTTCATTTAATCAGAAAATGCTATATATGAAATCAATAAAACACAATTTGTTACAATAATTGAAATTTAAGAAATAATTTTAGTAATATATGTATATATACATATATAAAAATAGTCAATAAAAATCTTCTGTAAGTATATGTTACCAAAGATTAGTTGCTTTAATTTTAAACCTACTAGTTATTTTTAGTAGTTCTTCTCTCACAATTTCTACTCCAAAAGGTTTATTTCCTTTGAACAAGATTTCGTTTCAATTGCAAAAGGTTTCATTAAATTTGTCCTCCGTATGGGAGTCTTAAATCAGAAAAACTGATTTGTGTGTTCCAAATCGCTACACAAAATGTCGAAATGAAATTAATTTATGTAGTAAAAGCAATTTTCTGAAGGAAGTCACAAAAAGAATTTAGGAATTTTAAATAACGTTGTAAGAAAACTTTAATATGGAATCGGTTTGGGGACAGCTGCTTGGGTCTACATTGATATTCGCATAGGGTCAATATTGGCACACCCCCCCGAATTCGGAAAACTCGTAGCTCGATTGAAGTTCGAATCTATTATTGCAGAATTTTCAAAGACTAAATAATCGTCCTCTAATTGATTGTCTCTCTGCAGTATCCTTTGCAAGCACATGTCGCTGTACAAGGATTAAGGTAATAATGTGACCCTCAACTAACCTTACAATAACAAGTAAAAGATATCGTGATTACAACAGACAGGCACACCGCAGACACCGCTAAATCGATTTAGAATTTACGCTAATCCAGAATATATATACTTTATTAGGTCTAACATGAGTATTTAGAGAAGTTACAAAAGGAATGATAAAGAAAATATACCCTCCACAACATTGTTGAGGATGTAAATATATTTGATATATATTTGATTGTTTCAAATTTGGTAGTTAAAACTCACAATATATACCACCCCTTGCATCAAAAAATTGTGTATGTTGTTGAGGGTTTGGTCTATCTTCATTCAACATTGCGGCCCACTCTACAACTGATGAATTTTTAACAAGTTTTTTAACCGAAATCGCAGGCATTTCCAGCTTAAAATTTTCCTCATTTAAATACTGAAACGGAATATTTTCATTTTTAATGGTTTCTTTATCTGTTGGGATGGTGTTATATAATAGATAATATAAAATCAAATTGTTGTTATGTCTTCCACCAAAGAAAATAATCTTGAGCTTCCTTTTAATGTAGAGTTTTCCGGTTTCTAACAATAATAATTTTCAAAATAGTTGGTAATATTAGTATAACTTCCAAACTTACATAAGATAAATCAAATGCACTGTATCCGTCCAATTTTTAAACCTGTGTCAACTTATGTCTGTTACTACTACATATTTTTCAATTTTTTGGCAATTTTATGTTAATGCTTAGAAGTTTATTCACCGGAATTGTTTAAAATTACGTATTTAGCGTTCGTAATGGGAACCCGGCCAAACTTACTGCTTTTTAACTTGTTATTTTTATTGGTTTCCTCTATCTGTTGATATGGGGTTATATTATCGATTATATAAAATGAGATTATTGTTATGAATTCCACCAAACTCTTATATGGTTGATATAAGAAAACGTAAAACTATATACACAATATTTTGCCTCAGGCAGAGAATTCTGTTACACACTGAGAGTACCGAGTTTTAAATAATTCTGTTAAAAAGTGTGATTTAAATACTATTCTATATTTTATATAGTTCTGTAATTTAAATTACAGAATAGTGGGAGATACTGTTATATGGGGCTATAAGAAAACACGAACCTTTATAGACAATATTCTGCCAAAAGCAGTGAACTCTGTTTCAAACTCTTAATATGGATTTTTAAGCGATTCCCTTTGAGAAAGTGCTTTAGATCGTCAAAAGTATCGGAGGGTACTGTTATATGGGGGCTATATGAAAAGGTTGACCAACATTCCCGATGAACGATCTTGACGTGCCTACTAACAATGTACGCATGTGTGCAAAATGTCATCCATCTTCCTAATTCGTTCCAAAGTTAGCGTGCCTACAACAGACTGAGATGCAGACATATGAATTTCACACTGATAAGAATATATACACTTTTTGGGTCTAACATGAGTTTTTCGAGGACTCATTAAAAACTATGAAAATCTCATTAAAACATCAAATACCGAAAATTTTGAAGTACCGTTACTTGGGGCTATAGAAAGACTTTGACCTATAGAGTGGTGTTCTATTCTGCAAAAAACCAAAGTCCGATAGAAAATGTGATTTAAATAATTAATATGCCAGATATGCGAATATCCGATTGAAACGGTATATTGCTGTTATACGAAAATGTGAACCGATATGCCTCGAATTCAATACCAATAATACTTAACGCAATACAATCTATTGTGCGATTGCGACGACAAATAATATGGTTGCAAAGGGTATTTAGAAGCTCATAAGCAGAATGATAAATTAAAAAAAAAAAAAAAAAAAAAAAAAAAAAAAAACATTTAAAAAAGCAGTAAGTTCTTAGGTATTAAGAATATTTAATATGGAAACATTTTATATCAAATCAATAAAGAACAATTTTTTATTACAGTATTTGAAAATTTAAAAAAAATAATGTTATAAAAATATAGATTTTAATAATCAATTAAAATTCTTCTTTAACTGTTTTCTAATAATAATAAGTATATTTAATTTTAAACCTACTAAATTAAAAATATAATGGTTTTTCTATAAATCTAAAAGTTTCATTTCGGTAGTGAAAGGTTTCACTACAAATGCAAAAAGCTTTATTTCCTCTGAAATGTTTTAATTTCCACTACAAAAGGTTTCATTTCCGCTGCAAAAAGTTTCATTTCAACTGCAAAGGTTTCATTTAATCAGAAAATGCTATATATGAAATCAATAAAACACAATTTGTTACAATAATTGAAATTTAAGAAATAATTTTAGTAATATATGTATATATATACATATATAAAAATAGTCAATAAAAATCTTCTGTAAGTATATGTTACCAAAGATTAGTTGCTTTAATTTTAAACCTACTAGTTATTTTTAGTAGTTCTTCTCTCACAATTTCTACTCCAAAAGGTTTTATTTCCTTTGAACAAGATTTCGTTTCAATTGCAAAAGGTTTCATTAAATTTGTCCTCCGTATGGGAGTCTTAAATCAGAAAAACTGATTTGTGTGTTCCAAATCGCTACACAAAATGTCGAAATGAAATTAATTTATGTAGTAAAAGCAATTTTCTGAAGGAAGTCACAAAAAGAATTTAGGAATTTTAAATAACGTTGTAAGAAAACTTTAATATGGAATCGGTTTGGGGACAGCTGCTTGGGTCTACATTGATATTCGCATAGGGTCAATATTGGCACACCCCCCCGAATTCGGAAAACTCGTAGCTCGATTGAAGTTCGAATCTATTATTGCAGAATTTTCAAAGACTAAATAATCGTCCTCTAATTGATTGTCTCTCTGCAGTATCCTTTGCAAGCACATGTCGCTGTACAAGGATTAAGGTAATAATGTGACCCTCAACTAACCTTACAATAACAAGTAAAAGATATCGTGATTACAACAGACAGGCACACCGCAGACACCGCTAAATCGATTTAGAATTTACGCTAATCCAGAATATATATACTTTATTAGGTCTAACATGAGTATTTAGAGAAGTTACAAAAGGAATGATAAAGAAAATATACCCTCCACAACATTGTTGAGGATGTAAATATATTTGATATATATTTGATTGTTTCAAATTTGGTAGTTAAAACTCACAATATATACCACCCCTTGCATCAAAAAATTGTGTATGTTGTTGAGGGTTTGGTCTATCTTCATTCAACATTGCGGCCCACTCTACAACTGATGAATTTTTAACAAGTTTTTTAACCGAAATCGCAGGCATTTCCAGCTTAAAATTTTCCTCATTTAAATACTGAAACGGAATATTTTCATTTTTAATGGTTTCTTTATCTGTTGGGATGGTGTTATATAATAGATAATATAAAATCAAATTGTTGTTATGTCTTCCACCAAAGAAAATAATCTTGAGCTTCCTTTTAATGTAGAGTTTCCGGTTTCTAACAATAATAATTTTCAAAATAGTTGGTAATATTAGTATAACTTCCAAACTTACATAAGATAAATCAAATGCACTGTATCCGTCCAATTTTTAAACCTGTGTCAACTTATGTCTGTTACTACTACATATTTTTCAATTTTTTGGCAATTTTATGTTAATGCTTAGAAGTTTTGTTTCGCTTTATCGGTAGTTCGAATTTCCATTCCGTCCTTAAGAATTTTTTTTGGAAGACTAACATATGACCTATTCCGAACTCTTACTTCTACCCTTTTCATAGAGATATCATATTTTTTATTGAGGTGGGTACTGAAAATGTTAAGTAACATGTTCGTCAGCAATCCGTAGCAGCTGGAACCTTTATACTTTTGATCTATAGGATGGGTTCTGTTCTGCAAAAAACCAAAGTCCGATAGAAAATGTGATTGAAATAGTTAAAATGCCGGATATGCGAATATCCGATTGAAACGGTATATTGCTGTTATACGAAAATGTGAACCGATATGCCTTGAATTCAATACCAATAATCCCTAACGCAATACAATTTATTGTACCATTTATAAGCTCATAAGCAGAATGATAAATTAAAAAACAGAAACAAGTAAACAAGCAGCAAGTTCGGCCGAGCCGAACTTTTAATAATAATTGGAACGAATTTCAAAGCATAAATCTTTATAGAAAATCTTTTGCCACAGGAAGAGCAACCCGTTACGCACTCAATGTAACGAATTTTAAACAATTCTGTTAGAAAATGTGATATATATTGTCAAAATACCGAATAGCAAGAAGTACTGTTATTTTGTTACTATAATAAAACATAAAACTATGTAGACAATATTTTGCCACAGAATGTGAAACCTGCGTTTACCGAGTTTTCAATAATTCTATTAAAAATGTGATTTAAATTGTCAAATTACAGAATATTGGGAGATACTGTTATATGGGGACTATAAGAAAACACAAACATTTGTAGACAATATTCTGCCACAGGCAGTGAACTCTGTTACAAACTGTAAATACCGCTTTTTAAACAAATCGTCAAAACATCGATTATCGGGAGGTACTGCTATGTGGGGGCTATATGAAAAGGCTGACCAACATTCCCGATGAACGATCTTGACGTGCCTACTAACAATGTACGATTGTGTGCATAATTTTATCCTTCTTCCTTAATTCGTATCAAAGTTAGCGTGGCTACAACAGACTGAGAGGGAGAAATATAAATTTTACGCTGATAATAATATATACACTTTTTGGGTCTAGCATGAGTTTTTCGAAGAGTAACAAACGGAATAACAAGTAAAAAAGCAGTAAGTTCGGCCCATCCGAACTTTGAATATCCTCCACCATTTAGAACGAAATTGAAAATTTTCGAAAAAGATAGCATTTGACAAGAATTCTGTTAACATTTTAAAAATACCGAATATAACCGTACCGTTATATGGGGGCTATACGAAGACGTGAACCTGCATAGACAATTTTCTGCCTTAGGCTGTTGTATCTATTTCAAACTCTAAACACTATATTTGGAACAATTCCGGTGATTAATGTCGCTAAAATCATGAAAATACCGAATATCTGGAGGTACCGTTATATGGGAGCTCATTACGAACTTAACCTGCCTACTGGAAAAATAATAATGTGTGCAAAATTTTAGCCTTTTATCCCATTTCGTTCGAAAGATAGCGTGATTACAACAGACAGACAGACGAACATGGCTAAATCGAGTTAGAATTTTACGCTGATCAACAATATATATACTTTGTTGGGTCTGACATAAATATTTCGAGAAGTTGCAAACGGAGTAACAAAGTTAATATACCCTCCATAGAAGGGTGGAGGGTATAAAAACATATAATGAAAAAAATATTGCTAAAGTCATAAAACATCGCATACAGGGTGTAGTAGTTATATTATTTTCAAAGAAAGATGATAGTACACATTAGGAACTTCAAATACGAAATATGATTCATTTCCGACGAATAATGACGAATAATAATCAAAATGGCGATTATATGGGATACAAATATATGGGGGCTTTACGAAGCAGGTCCAGAACTTCATAATCAATTTTCTGCCATAGGCTGTAGTAAACATTAGGAACTGCATATATGAATATATGGGGGCTATACGAAGATTAGGATCTGTTCAGGCAATTTTCTTTTACAGGCTGTAGTGCCCTACTACATCGTTACATGGGCGCAATACCAAAACGGAACCTATATATACAACTTTCAACTACAAGGATTGTTATTCATAGCGAATTTTAGATATCAAATTCGTCACCATTCTCTGCAGAATTATCAAAAAACCGAATACCGTATATGTGGCATATACGAAGACGTGGACCTGAATTTTCGTCATACGAACTTCAAACTTTATACACGAAATTTGACACAATTCCGGTCAAAAATGTCGCTAAAATAAAGGTATATCGGAGGGTACCGTTATATGGGTGTTATACGATATTGTGGACCTATATGGACAGCTCTCATCCAGGGTTCCTTGTGTTGGTTTTTAATCAATTTCCTTGAAAAATGTGGCTATAATCATTAAAATACCGAATATCGGGAGATACCGTTACATGGGGATACACTATATCGTGGTGCTATACAGACAGTTCTATTTCAGTGGGTAAAGTACCCACAAAGAACTCCTTGTGTAGAATTTCAGACAATTCCATTGGAAATGTGTACTTAGAATTTTATGCTGATCATGAATATTTATTCTTTATGAGGTCTACGACGAATACTTGGATGGTGTTAAACACTGAATGACAAAATTAAAACACAATTATTTTCAACGTAGATGGTTTAACAAGGACATGTAATTGTATGTAGGAATTTTCAATGGTTTATTTGTGAAACAGTGTGTT
The DNA here is from genome assembly GCF_030504385.1 of Musca domestica. Classification (NCBI taxonomy): domain Eukaryota; kingdom Metazoa; phylum Arthropoda; class Insecta; order Diptera; family Muscidae; genus Musca; species Musca domestica. Next base: position 856,256 of record NW_026712208.1, read on the forward strand.
TCTAGGACAAAAAGTTACCTTTGCGTGTGGTTACAACGAGAGCGATATAATAACTGTAGTCGCAGATAAGCAAACTAGTGGAACAAGGTCGTGACCAATAACTAAGATCTCAGCATTGAAAAGTGTCTCCCTGCATCCGAACTGAGGGAATATGATTTTTGGGAGAGAGTACTGAAAAGGACGTAAACTATCCCCTATAAACCGAATTTGACTCCTAGTGGAAAGGCAGAGAAAATTTCCTAATTGATTTATTGAAAACGACCTGTCTGTCTTTTGTCGTTACGATATTGATATGAAATTTGATGTTTGGTATTGAAAATGATACCTAGATGTTTCAACAAGGCACTACATTGTGTACATGATAGAGCGAACCATTCAATAGCTCACATAAAAAGGCTTCTCCGTCTCCATAATGGATTTGCTGTTAAAATTCAAACAAGTTGCTGGAACCCTTAAGAACAGACTAATAGTATATTAAAACTATTCTGCCCATACAATATTTATATCAAATCTTTAACGAACAATTTGTTATTACAGTAAATGACAATTTAAAAATAATTTTATAAAAATATAGATACTAATAATCAATAAAAATTCTTCTTTAACTATATACTAATAATAATTAGTAGACTTCATTTAAATCTACTTAAAAGTAAAAATATTATGTTTCTTTTTACAAATCTAAATGTTTAATTTCGGTTGCAAAATGTTTCACTTCAAATGCAAAAATCTTAATTTCCATTGCAAAAGTTTTCATTTCCACTGCAAAAGTTTTCCTTTCCGATGCAAAAAGTATAATTTCAACTTCAAAAATTTCATTTAATCGGAAAATGCTATATATGAAATCAATAAAGAAGAATTTCTTATTACAATATTTGAAGTTTAACCTTTCAAATACTAATAATTGATTGTCTCTCTGTAGTATCCTTTGCAAGCACATGTCGTTGTACAAACACAAGGGTAATATCATGACTCTCAGCTAACCTAACAATAACAAGTAAAATTCAGTTCGGCCGGGTCGAACTTTTAATACCCTCCTCTTCAACATTTAGTTTTCCACCTCAATTCGTTCCAAAGATATCGTGATTACAACAGACAGACACACAGCAGAAACCGCTAAATCGATTTAGAATTTACGATTATCCAGAATACATATACTTTATTAGGTCTAACATGAGTATTTAGAAAAGTTACAAAAGCAATGATAAAGAAAATATACCCTCCACAGCATGGTTGAGGATATAAATATATTTGATATATATTTGATTGTTTCAAATTTGGTAGTTAAAACTCACAATATATACCACCCCTTGCATCAAAAAATTGTGTATGTAGTTCAGGGTTTGGTATATCTTCATTCAACATTGCGGCTCACTCTACAACTGATGAACTTTTAACAAGCTTTCCAACCGAAATCGCAGGCATTTCCAGCTTAAAATTTACCTCATTTAAATACTGAATCGGAATATTTTCATTTTTAATGGTTTCTTTACATGTTGGAATGGGGTTATATAATGGATAATATAAAATTAAATTGTTGTTATGACTTCCACAAAAGAAAATAATCTTGAGCTACGTACAACCTACACAATATAAATCAAATACACTGTATCGGGCCAATTTTTAAACCTGTGTCAACTTATGTCTGTTACTACTACATATTTTTTAATTTTTTGGCAATTTTATGTTAATGCTAAGAAGTTTTGTTTTCGCTTTATCGGTAGTTCAAATTTCCATTCCGTCCTTAAGAATTTTTTTTGGTAGACTAACATATGACCTATTCCGAACTCTTACTTCTACCCATTTCATAAAGATATCATATTTTTTATTGAGGTGGGTATTGAAAATGGTAAGTAACATGTAAGCCGATATATATCAGTTTCAATGTCAACCATCCTAGACACAATACAAATTCTTCTGCCAAACTCTACGTCCAATAATTTGGGCTTTATTGTGATTCCAACAGACGGACACCGTTAAATCGACTTAGAATGTTATGCTGATCATGAATATATATGCTTTATGAGGTCTACGACGAATACTTAGATGGTGTTAAACACTGAATGACAAAGTTAATACACAATTATTTTCAACGTAGATGGTATAACAAGGATATGTAATTGTATGTATGTATTTTCAATGGTTTATATGTGAAGCAGGGTTTCTAGGAAAAAAAAGTTACCTTTGCGTGTGGTTACAACGAGAGCGATAGAACAACTAGTAGTAGTCGCAGATGATCATAATAGCGGAACAAGGTCGTGACCAATAACTAAGAACTCAGCATTGAAATGTGTCTCCCTGCATCCGAACTAAGGGAATATGATTTTTGGGGGAGAGTGCTGAAAAGAAGGTAAACTATCCCCTATAAACCGAAAGACAGAGAAGATTTCCTCATTTAACTCGACTGGGAATTGGGAAAGGGCGGACAATGTATCGAGTCAAAGTATGGAACATATACTTTAGCCACTTGCATTGATGCGCTATCTGCGAGGCAACAAGAGTTAGACTACAACGTACGACTTACACTAAGCTAAGTCACGATGTGTGTAGTGAAGCTATAAGCTCAGTAATTTGGTTTCAATGTGCAGTTTTAAAAATTCAAGAGTATTGTAGTACAATTTTGATAATACGATTAAAAAAATTGTTTGGGTAAAGGAACTTGCTTATATACACAGTTCTTTTTTCTCCGTACGAAGGTAGACGACTCTAATGCGGCTGTCGTCTCCAGGATGGACATGGACAACACGCGCTGCGGATGTTTCCATTTATACTGCTTGTGCAATTGTACTAAATATTCGTGTTCAAACGATTACAAAATTAAATATAGGCTTTACTATCTATTGACTAGATTAATGGGTGGATCGAATATAACATCTTCAGAAGGCGATAGTTGAGGAGCACCAATGAAAAATTGGCCTGGTTAAGAGCGATTATATCTTGTTGATTGTCATTTAATATAATTCTTTCGACCTCTTTAATTAATTCGGCACTTGTTTCCGTGTTATCCAATGAGTGATGCTTAGTAAAATGCTAGTGAGATAGTATATATATTGTCTATTGCTGAAAACCCTTTATAATTTCCGCATTCTTCGGACCATGTTAAACATGATGAAATTTCTTCTCCTTGAACTATAGCAACATAACAAACATAAAAATCATAAACATTCTTATGACTATTATTTGCACACCAGGGATTTCCTTAAAAAAAACAAAAAGAATTGGACGTCGTATTTTCTGCAAAATTTCCATTTTGAGTCTGCGCATGTTTGGCTTGTTTGTTCGGGATACCATTGTATTTTGTTGTTGCAAAATTATCAGGTTTAAACCCATTATTGTTGTTTTTATGAAAACGACGTTTGTTTATTAGTGGAGAAATATTGCTTTATGTACTTCTTTGGTTCCTTTTCTATTGAGCTTACGATCCCCACACTTGGGTAAAAAAAGTTTTTTCATTGGAGTTATTTTTATTATATTACTACAAATTGTATGGGCAGGACTGCAAACAATTAATCTTACCTAAAGGATTCCCGCTTTGCAGCTTGTTTAATTTTTAAGAACAGATCCACTATGGAGATAGACTAGACTAGTTGTGTAGGTTATTGAACGGTTTGCTACCTACTCTTTCGTTTTATGATATCGTGTGATACACTGCAATAGATAAACTCCAGGTACCGTCATATGGCGTATATACCAAAATGTAAGCCGATATATATCAGTTTCAATGTCAACCATCCTAGACACAATACAAATTGTTCTGCCAAACTCTACGTCCAATAATTTGGGCTTTATTGTGATTCCAACAGACAGACACCGTTAAATCGACTTAGAATGTTATGCTGATCATGAATATATATGCTTTATGAGGTCTACGACGAATACTTAGATGGTGTTAAACACTGAATGACAAAGTTAATACACAATTATTTTCAACGTAGATGGTATAACAAGGATATGTAATTGTATGTATGTATTTTCAATGGTTTATTTGTGAAGCAGTGTGTTTCTAGGAAAAAGAGTTACCTTTGCGTGTGGTTACAACGAGAACGATAGAACAACTGTAGTCGCAGATGATCATAATAGCGGAACAAGGTCGTGACCAATAACTAAGAACTCAGCATTGAAATGTGTCTCCCTGCATCCGAACTAAGGGAATATGATTTTTGGAGGAGAGCGCTGAAAAGAAGGTAAACTATCCCCTATAAACCGATTTTGACTCCTAGTGGAAAGACAGAGAAGATTTCCTCATTTAACTCGACTGGGAATTGGGAAAGGGCGGACAATGTATCGAGTCAAAGTATGGAACATATACTTTAGCCACTTGCATTGATGCGCTATCTGCGAGGCAACAAGAGCTAGACTACAACGTGCGACTTACACTAAGCTAAGTCACGATGTGTGTAGTGAAGCTATAAGCACAGTAATTTGGTTTCAATGCGCAGTTTTAAAAATTCAAGAGTAATGTAGTACAATTTTGATAACACGATTAAAAAAATTGTTTGAGTAAATGAACTTGCTTATATGCACAATTCTTTTCCCCGTACGAAGGTAGACGTCTCTAATGCGGCTATCGTCTCCAGGATGGACATGGACAACACGCGCTGCGGATGTTTCCATTTATACTGCTTGTGCAATTCTACTAAATATTCGAGTTCAAACGATTACAAAATTAAATATTGGCTTTACTATCTATTGACTAGATTAATGGGTGGATCGAATTTAACATCTTCGGAAGGCGATAGTTGAGGAGCACCAATGAGAGATTGGCCTGGATAAGAGCGATTATATCTTGTTGATTGTCATTTAATATAATTCTTTCGACCTCTTTAATTAATTCGGCACTTGTTTCCGTGTTATTCAATGAGTGATGCTTAGTGAAATGCTAGTGAGATAGTATATATATTGTCTATTGCTGAAAACCCTTTATAATTTCCGCATTCTTCGGACCATGTTAAACATGATGAAATTTCTTCTCCTTGAACTATGACAAAATAACAAACATAAAAATCATAAACATTCTTATGACTATTTTTTGCACACCAGGGATTTCCTTAAAAAAACAAAAAGAATTGGACGTCGTATTTTCTGCAAAATTTCCATTTTGAGTCTGCGCATGTTTGGCTTGTTTGTTCGGGATACCATTGTATTTTGTTGTTGCAAAATTATCAGGTTTAAACCCATTATTGTTGTTTTTATGAAAACGACGTTTGTTTATTAGTGGAGAAAAATTGCTTTATGTAATTCTTTGGTTCCTTTTCTATTGAGCTTACGATCCCCACACTTGGGTAAAAAAAGTTTTTTCATTGGAGTTATTTTTATTATATTACTACAAATTGTATGGGCAGGACTGATATACGAAATTTATCTTTATTTTAAAGTCTTAGCAAACAATTAATCTTACCTAAAGGATTCCCGCTTTGCAGCTTGTTTAATTTTTAAGAGCAGATCCACTATGGAGATAGACTAGACTAGTTGTGTAGGTTATTGAACGGTTTGCTACCTACTCTTTCGTTTTATGATATCGTGTGATACACTGCAATAGATAAACTCCAGGTACCGTCATATGGCGTATATACCAAAATGTAAGCCGATATATATCAGTTTCAATGTCAACCATCCTAGACACAATACAAATTCTTCTGCCAAACTCTACGTCCAATAATTTGGGCTTTATTGTGATTCCAACATACAGACACCGTTAAATCGACTTAGAATGTTATGCTGATCATGAATATATATGCTTTATGAGGTCTACGACGAATACTTATATGGTGTTAAACACTGAATGACAAAGTTAATAGACAATTATTTTCAACGTAGATTGTATAACAAGGATATGTAATTGTATGTATGTATTTTCAATGGTTTATTTGTGAAGCAGTGTGTTTCCAGGAAAAAGAGTTACCTTTGCGTGTGGTTACAACGGGAGCGATAGAACAACTGTAGTCGCAGATGATCATAATAGCGGTACAAGGTCGTGACCAATAACTAAGAACTCAGCATTGAAATGTGTCTCCCTGCATCCGAACAAGGGGAATATGATTTTTGGGGGAGAGTGCTGAAAAGAAGGTAAACTATCCCCTATAAACCGAATTTGACTCCTAGTGGAAAGACAGAGAAGATTTCCTCATTTAACTCGACTGGGAATTGGGAAAGGGCGGACAATGTATCGAGTCAAAGTATGGAACATATACTTTAGCCACTTGCATTGATGCGCTATCTGCGAGGCAACAAGAGTTAGACTACAACGTGCGACTTACACTAAGCTAAGTCACGATGTGTGTAGTGAAGCTATAAGCACAGTAATTTGGTTTCAATGCGCAGCTTTACAAATTCAAGAGTATTGTAGTACAATTTTGGTAATACGATTAAAAAAATTGTTTGGGTAAAGGAACTTGCTTATATGCACAATTCTTTTCTCCGTACGAAGGTAGACGACTCTAATGCGGCTGTCGTCTCCAGGATGGACATGGACAACACGCGCTGCGGATGTTTCCATTTATACTGCTTGTGCAATTCTACTAAATATTCGAGTTCAACGATTACAAAATTAAATATAGGCTTTACTATCTATTGACTAGATTAATGGGTGGATCGAATATAACATCTTCGCGAGGCGATAGTTGAGGAGCACCAATGAGAAATTGGACTGGATAAGAGCGATTATATCTTGTTGATTGCCATTTAATATAATTTTCGTTTTATGATATCGTGTGATACACTGCAATAGATAAACTCCAGGTACCGTCATATGGCGTATATACCAAAATGTAAGTCGATATATATCAGTTTCAATGTCAACCATCCTAGACACAATACAAATTCTTCTGCCAAACTCTATGTCCAATAATTTGGGCTTTATTGTGATTCCAACATACAGACACCGTTAAATCGACTTAGAATGTTATGCTGATCATGAATATATATGCCTTATGAGGTCTACGACGAATACTTAGATGGTGTTAAACACTGAATGACAAAGTTAATTCACAATTATTTTCAACGTAGATGGTATAACAAGGATATGTAATTGTATGCATGTATTTTCAATGGTTTATTTGTGAAGCAGTGTGTTTCTAGGAAAAAGAGTTACCTTTGCGTGTGGTTACAACGAGAACGATAGAACAACTGTAGTCGCAGATGATCATAATAGCGGAACAAGGTCGTGACCAATAACTAAGAACTCAGCATTGAAATGTGTCTCCCTGCATCCGAACTAAGGGAATATGATTTTTGGGGGAGAGTGCTGAAAAGAAGGTAAACTATCCCCTATAAACCGATTTTGACTCCTAGTGGAAAGACAGAGAAGATTTCCTCATTTAACTCGACTGGGAATTGGGAAAGGGCGGACAATGTATCGAGTCAAAGTATGGAACATATACTTTAGCCACTTGCATTGATGCGCTATCTGCGAGGCAACAAGAGCTAGACTACAACGTGCGACTTACACTAAGCTAAGTCACGATGTGTGTAGTGAAGCTATAAGCACAGTAATTTGGTTTCAATGCGCAGTTTTAAAAATTCAAAAGTATTGTAGTACAATTTTGATAACACGATTAAAAAAATTGTTTGGGTAAAGGAACATATACTTTAGCCACTTGCATTGATGCGCTATCTACGAGGCAACAAGAGCTAGACTACAACGTGCGACTTACACTAAGCTAAGTCACGATGTGTGTAGTGAAGCTATAAGCACAGTAATTTGGTTTCAATGCGCAGTTTTAAAAATTCAAGATTATTGTAGTACAATTTTGATAATACGATTAAAAAAATTGTTTGAGTAAAGGAACTTGCTTATATGCACAATTCTTTTCCCCGTACGAAGGTAGACGACTCTAATGCGGCTATCGTCTCCAGGATGGACATGGACAACACACGCTGCGGATGTTTCCATTTATACTGCTTGTGCAATTCTACTAAATATTCAAACGATTACAAAATTAAATATAGGCTTTACTATCTATTGACTAGATTAATGGGTGGATCGAATATAACATCTTCGGGAGACGATAGTTGAGGAGCACCAATGAGAAATTGGCCTGGATAAGAGCGATTATATCTTGTTGATTGTCATTTAATATAATTCTTTCGACCTCTTTAATTAATTCGGCACTTGTTTCCGTGTTATCCAATGAGTGATGCTTAGTAAATGCTAGTGAGATAGTATATATATATTCTATTGCTGAAAACCCTTTATAATTTCCGCATTCTTCGGACCATGTTAAACATGATGAAATTTCTTCTCCTTGAACTATAACAAAATAACAAACATAAAAATCATAAACATTCTTATGACTATTATTTGCACACCAGGGATTTCCTTAAAAAAACAAAAAGAATTGGACGTCGTATTTTCTGCAAATTTTCCATTTTGAGTCTGCGCATGTTTGGCTTGTTTGTTCGGGATACCATTGTATTTTGTTGTTGCAAAATTATCAGGTTTAATCCCATTATTGTTGTTTTTATGAAAACGACGTTTGCTTATTAGTGGAGAAAAATTGCTTTATGTAATTCTTTGGTTCATTTTCTATTGAGCTTACGATCCCCACACTTGGGTAAAAAAAGTTTTTTCATTGGAGTTATTTTTATTATATTACTACAAATTGTATGGGCAGGACTGATATACGAAATTTATCTTTATTTTAAAGTCTTAGCAAACAATTAATCTTACCTAAAGGATTCCCGCTTCGCAGCTTGTTTAATTTTTAACAGCAGATCCACTAAGGGTATATTAAGTTCGTCATTCCGTTTGTAACTCATCGAGATAATAATTTTAGACCCAACAAAGAATATATATTTATGATCAGCGTAAAATTCTAAGAAGATTTAGTCCTTTCCGTCTGTAGTAAATACGCTACAGTCAAAACGAATTAAGATAGAAAACTAAAATTTTGCACAGGTCTGTCTTTTATAACGGCACCTCCCGATATTCGGTATTTTTATGGTTTTAGTCACATATTTCGATGGGATTGTCTGAAATTCTACAAAAGAAGTTCCTTCTTATACTTCTTTGTGTGTACTTCACCCCCTGACAGAGAATTGTCTTTATAAGTCCGCGATATCGCATATCCCCTATATAACGACACCTCCCGATATTCGGTATTTTGATGGTTTTAGCCACATTTTTCGATGGAATTGTCTGAAATCCTACACAAGAAGTTTTTTGTGGGTACTTTTACCCCTGGCTATATAGGTCTACGATATCGTATAGTCCCCATACAGCAATACCCCTCGATACCAATATTCGGTATTTTGATGATTTTAACAATATTATTCAACGGAATTGTTTGAAAATTCAAATGAGGTGTTCCCTGTAAGTGCTTTATCCCCTGGAAGAGAATTATCTAAATAGGTCCTTGATATCGTATATTCCCACACAACGGTTCGCCTCGATATTCGGTATTTTGAAGATCTTAGCGACATTTTTATGGTGATTGTCTTAAGTATATTTAAAGTATTATATATGAAATATGGAAATATTTTATATCAAATCAAGAAAGAACAATTTGGAATTACAATTTGGAATTTTTATGCTCCTTTCTATAGATCTAAAAGTTTCATTTCATTTGCAAAAATCTCACTTCAGTTGCAAATGTTTTATTTCAAAAGCAGAAGGTTTATTTTCCGCTGCAAAAGGCTTAATTTCCACTGCAGAAGATTTCATTTCTATTACAAAAATTTTCATTTCCGATGCATAAAGTTTTATATACAATTATGATTTAAGTTGATTTATTGATAACGACCTGTCTGTCTTTTGTCGTTACGATATTGATATTTGATGTTTGGTATTGAAAATGATACCTAGATGTTTCAACAAGGCACTACATTGTGTACATGACAGAGCGAACCATTCAATAACTCACATAAAAAGGCTTCTCCGTCTCCATAATGGATTTGCTGTTAAAATTCAAACAAGTTGCTGGAACCCTTAAGAACAGATTAATAGTATATTAAAACTATTCTGCCCATACAATATTTTATATCAAATCTATAACAAACAATTTGTTATTACATTAAATGACAATTTTAAAAATAATTTTATAAAAATATAGATACTAATAATCAATAAAATTCTTCTTTAACTATATACTAATAATAATTAGTAGATTTAATTTTAAATCTACTTAGAAATAAAAATATTATGCTTCTTTCTACAAATCTAAATGTTTAATTTCGGTAGCAAAAGGTTTCACTTCAAATGCAAAAACTTCATTTCCATTGCAAAAGTTTTCATTTCCACAGCAAAAAGTTTTCCTTTCCGCTGCATAAAGTTTAATTTCAACTGCAAAAATTTCAATTAATCGGAAAATGCTATATATGAAATCAATAAAGAAGAATTTCTTATTACAATATTTGAAGTTTAACCTTTCAAATACTAATAATTGATTGCCTCTCTTTAGTATCCTTTGCAAGCACATGTCGTTGTACAAACACAAGGGTAATATCAAGACCCTCAGCTAACCTAAAAATAACAAGTAAAATTCAGCTAAGTTCGGCCGGGTCGAACTTTTAATACCCTCCACTTCAACATTTTAGTTTTCCACCTCAATTCGTTCCAAAAATATCGTGATTACAACAGACAGACACACAGCAGAAATCGCTAAATCGATATAGAATTTACGCTAATCCAGAATACATATACTTTATTAGGTCTAACATGAGTATTTAGAAAAGTTACAAAAGGAATGATAAAGTAAAGATACCCTCCACAGCATGGTTGAGGATATAAATATATTTGATATATTTGGTTGTTGCAAAATGGTCAGGCTTTATCCCTTTATTGTTGTTTTTATAAAAACAACGTTTGTTTATTAGTGGAGAACGATGGTAATGTTTACCAGGGGGTAAGGCAGAGGGTAGACAAGGCACGGTCGACGAAGGGGTTTTTGTTGTAACAGACAAAACCAACTTACATGGTTATGCTACTTCGTTCAGGTTGAACGAAAGCATAACAAGTGGAGAAAGATGTAAATGTTTATAAGTGCGGTTGTAAGATTTAGAAGACTTTCCAAAAGAATTTTAGTTTTATTTAATTCTTTGGTTCCTCTTCTATTGAGCTTACGATCTCGTCACTTGGGTAAAAAATGTTTTTTTTTTTTTTTTTTTTTTTGTCATAGAAGTTATTTTTAAAGTAACTTCTGGGGAGAATATCCCAGACAAAAACAAGGGAACTGATGAGGATTGGTGGCTCTTTCCGAAACCTAGGTATTCCCTGCCTTACCCCCTGGTAAATATTACCATCGTTCTCCACTAATAAACAAACGTTGTTTTTATAAAAACAACAATAAAGGGATAAAGCCTGACCATTTTGCAACAACAAAATACTACGGTATCCCGAACAAACAAGCCATACTGTTCTATTAATAGACAAGGCAGCTCGACGAAGGGGTTTTTGTTGTAACAGACAAAACCAACTTACATGGTTATGCTACTTCGTTCAGGTTGAACGAAGCATAACAAGTGGAGAAAGATGTAAATGTTTATAAGTGCGGTTGTAAGATTTAGAAGACTTTCCAAAAGAATTTTAGTTTTATTTAATTCTTTGGTTCCTCTTCTATTGAGGTTACGATCTCGTCACTTGGGTAAAAAATGTTTTTTGTCATAGAAGTTATTTTTAAAATAACTTCTGAGGAGAATATCCCAGACAAAAACAAGGGAACTGATGAGGATTGGTGGCTCTTTCCGAAACCTAGGTATTCCCTGCCTTACCCCCTGGTAAATATTACCATCGTTCTCCACTAATAAACAAACGTTGTTTTTATAAAAACAACAATAAAGGGATAAAGCCTGACCATTTTGCAACAACAAAATACTACGGTATCCCGAACAAACAAGCCACACTGTTCTATATTTGATATATATTTGATTGTTTCAAATTTGGTAGTTAAAACTCACAATATATACCACCCCTTGCATCAAAAAATTGTGTATGTAGTTCAGTTTTTGGTATATCTTCATTCAACATTGCGGCCCACTCTACAACTGTTGAACTTTTAACAAGTTTTCAACCGAAATCGCAGGTATTTCCAGCTTAAAATTTACCTCATTTAAATACTGAATCGGAATATTTTCATTTTTAATGGTTTCTTTATCTGTTGGGATGGGGTTATATAATAGATAATATACAATTATATTGTTGTTATGACTTCCACCAAAGAAAATAATCTTGAGCTACCTTTTAATGTAGAGTTTTCCGGTTTCTAGATAACAATAATATTTTTCAAAATAGTTGGTAATATAAATATAACTTTCAAACTTACACAATATAAATCAAATGCACTGTATCCGTCCAATTTTTAAACCTGTGTCAACTCATGTCTGTTACTACTACATATTTTTAAATTTTTTTGGCAATTTTATGTTAATGCTTAGAAGTTTTGTTTTCGCTTTATCTGTAGTTCGAATTTCCTTTCCGTCCTTAATAATTTTTTTTGGTAGACTAACATATGACCTATTCCGAATTCTTACTTCTACCCATTTCATAAAGATATCATATTTTTTTTATTGAGGTGGGTACTGAAAATGGTAAGTAACATGTTCGTCAGCAATCCGTAGCAGCTGGAACCATTATATGTTTGAAATACTCACTTTTTCAACTCAAACAACATATAATATCCATATACAATTTTAGACTTCGCTTTACAGATGTGATGAACTTAGTACTACAGGAAAAAAGTTGGATCATGCCAAATGTGGTCTGGAACGTCTGTTGCCATTTCGATTCTATAAGAAAACATAAATCTCTATAGAAAAAAAAACCATTAAAATCTCAATATAAACATCAAACTACCGAAAATTGGAAAGTACCGTTATTTGGGGCTATGTAAAGACTTTGATCTATAGAGTGGTGTTCTGTTCTGCAAAAAACCAAAGTCCGATAGAAAATGTGATTAAAATAGTTAAAATGCCGGGTATGCGAATATCCGATTGAAACGGTATATTGCTGTTATACGAAAATGTGAACCGATATGCCTCAAATTCAATACCAATAATCCTTAACGCAATACAATCTATTGTGCCATTGCGGCGTCAAATAATGTGGTTTCAAAGGGATTTATGAGCTCATAAGCAGAATGATAAATAAAAAAACAACAAGCATTTGACAAGAATTCTGTTAACATTTTAAAAATACCGAATATAGCCAAATATATATATAGTTTTTCACAAGCCATTACCATATTCAATTTCGAAACTTGAAATAAACGGTGAATAATGTAGCCGAAATCGTCAAAATAGGGAGGTACCGTTATATAGGAGCTATACGAAGACCTGCATAGACAGTTTTCTGTCACAAGCTGTAGCTTCCATTACGAACTTCAAGTAAGACATCTCAAACAATTTCGATGAGTATTGTACCTAAATCGTCAAAATACCGAATATAAGGAGGTACTGATATATGGGGCCTATATGAACACCTGAACCTGCATACGCAATTTTCTGTCACAGGCTGTAGTTCCCATTACGAACTCTAAATACGTAATTTGAAACTACTACGGTGAATACTGACGCTAAAATCATCATAATACCGAATATTGGGAGGTACCGTTATATGGGGGCTATACGAAGACGTGAACCTGCATAGACAATTTTCTGCCTTAGGCTCTTTTATCTATTTCAAACTCTAAACACTAAATTTGGAACAATTCCGGTGAATAATGTCGCTAAAATCATGAAAATACCGAATATCTGGAGGTACCGTTATATGGGAGCTCATTACGAACTTAACCTGCCTACTGGAAAAATAATAATGTGTGCAAAATTTTAGCCTTTTATCCCATTTCGTTCGAAAGATAGCGTGATTACAACAGACAGACAGACGAACATGGCAAAATCGATTTAGAATTTTATGCTGATCAAGAATATATATACTTTGTTGGGTCTAACATAAGTATTTCGAGAAGTTGCAAACGGAGTAACAAAGTTAATATACCCTCCATAGAAGGGTGGAGGGTATAAAAACATATCTTGAAAAAAAATATTGCTAAAGTCATAAAAACATCGCATACAGGGAGTACACATTAGGAACTTCAAATACGAAATATGATTCATTATATTATTCGAATAATATATATAATGATTCGAATAATAATCAAAATGGCGAATATATGGGGGCTTTACGAAGCAGGTCCAGAACTTCATATCCAATTTTCTGCCATAGGCTGTAGTAAACATTAGGAACTGCATATATGATATATGGGGGCCTTACGAAGCAGGTCCAGAACTTCATGTCCAATTTTCTGCCATAGGCTGTAGTACCCATTAGGAACTGCAAATATGAAATTTGAAACAGCACCGGTGGATAATGTCGTTAAAATCATCAACATACCGACTGAAGGGAAGTATCGATGTATGGGGACTATACAAAGATTGGGATCTGTTCAGGCAATTTTCTTTCACAGGCTGCAGTGCCTGCGTTACATGGGCGCAATACCAAAACGGAACCTATATATACAACTTTCAACTACAAGGATTGTTATTCATAGCGAATTTTAGATATCAAATTCGTCACAATTCTCTGCAGAATTATCAAAAAACCGAATACCGTATATGTGGGATATACGAAGACATGGACCTGAATTTCCGTCATACGAACTTCAAACTTTATACACGAAATTTGAGACAATTCCAGTCAAAAATGTCGGTAAAATCATCATAACGTATATCGGGGGGTACCGTTATATGGGTGTTATACGATATTGTGGACCTATATGGACAACTCTCATCCAGGGGGTAAAGTAACAGAAGGAACTCCTTGTGTTGATTTTTAATCACTTCCCTTGAAAAATGTGGCTATAATCATTAAAATACCGAATATCGTGAGATACCGTTATATGGGGGATACACTATATCGTGGTCCTATACAGACAGTTCTCTTTCAGTGGGTAAAGTACCCACAAAGAACTCCTTGTGTAGAATTTCAGACAATTCCATTGGAAATGTGGACTTAGAATTTTATGCTGATCATGAATATATATGCTTTATGAGGTCTACGACGAATACTTGGATGGTGTTAAACACTGAATGACAAAGTTAATACACAATTATTTTCAACGTAGATGGTATAACAAGGATATGTAATTGTATGTATTTATTTCTAACGGTTTATTTGTGAAGCAGTGTGTTCCTAGGATAAAAAGTTAGCTTTGCGTGTGGTTACAACGAGAGCCATATAATAACTGTAGTCGCAGATGGGCATACTAGAGGAAAAAGGTCGTGACCAATAACTAAGATCTCAGCATTGAAAAGTGTCTCCCTGCATCCGAACTGAGGGAATATGATTTTTGGGAGAGAGTGCTGAAAAGAAGGTAAACTATCCCCTATAAACCGAATTTGACTCCTAGTGGAAAGGCAGAGAAGATTTCCTAATTTAACTCGACTGGGAATTGGGAAAGGGCGGACAATGTATCGAGCCAAAGTATGGAACATATACTTTAGTCACTTGCATTGATGCTCTATCTGCGAGGCAACAAGAGCTAGACTAAAACGTGCGACTTACACTAGGCTAAGTCACGATGTGTGTAGTGAAGCTATAAGCACAGTAATTTGGTTTCAATGCGCAGTTTTAAAAATTCAAGAGTATTGTAGTACAATTTTTTTAATACGATTACAAAAATTGTTTGGGTAAAGGAAGATCTTGCTTATTTGCACAATTCTTTTCTCCGTACGAAGGTCGACGACTCTAATTCGGCTATCGTCTCCAGGATGGACATGGACAACACGCGCTGCGGATGTTTCCAATTATACTTCTTGTGCAATTGTACCAAATATTCGTGTTCAAAACGATTAAAAAATTGATAAATATAGGCTTTACTATCTATTGACTAGAATAATGGGTGGATCGAATATAACATTTTCAGGAGGCGATAGTTGAGGAGCACCAATGAGAAATTGGCCTGGATAAGAGCGATTATATCTTGTTGATTGTCATTTAATATAATTCTTTCGATCTCTTTAAATCATTCGGCACTTGTTTCCGTGTTATCCAATGAGTGATGCTTAGTAAAATGCTAGTGAGATAGTATATATATTCTATTGCTGAAAACCCTTTATAATTTCCGCATTCTTCGGACCATGTTAAACATGATGAAATTTCTTCTCCTTGAACTATAACAAAATAACAAACATAAAAATCATAAACATTCTTATGACTATTATTTGCACACCAGGGATTTCCTTAAAAAAAAACAAAAAGAATTGGACGTCGTATTTTCTGCAAAATTTCCATTTTGAGTCTGCGCATGTTTGGCTTGTTTGTTCGGGATACCATTGTATTTTGTTGTTGCAAAATTATCAGGTTTAAACCCATTATTGTTGTCTTTATGAAAACGACGTTTGTTTATTATGTAATTCTTTGGTTCCCTTTCTATTGAGCTTACGATTCCCTCACTTGGGTAAAAAAAGTTTTTTCATTGGAGTTATTTTTATTATATTACTACAAATTGTATGGGCAGGACTGATATACGAAATGTGTCTTTATTTTAAAGTCTTAGCAAACAATTAATCTTACCTAAAGGATTCCCGCTTCGCAGCTTGTTTAATTTTTAACAGCAGATCCACTATGGAGATAGACAAGACTTGTTGTGTAGGTTATTGAATGGTTTGCTATCAAACATCCTAGACACAATACATCCTATTATGCCAAATTTTAAATCGCTACATCAAATGTCATCTCAATATCGTGACTCAATATACAGATAGATGGACATCATTAAATCAATTTTGGTCATGCTTGTAAATACTTTATGGGGTCTACGACGAATATTTAGAAGTGTTACGAATGGAATGAAAAATTAATTATACTATCCTTTCCTCCGGGAGGTTTCAAAAAGGAGTTATTTAATTCGGGTCTGTTGGTGAAAAGTACTTAAAAAAAACATTTTTAAGTTTTCTGCACCTACTCTTTCGTTCTATGATATCGTGTGATACACTGCAATAGATAAACTCCAGGGCCATTCAACGAAGCATAACATTGTGTTCGTAATAGAGAGGACCATTAAATAACCTACACCACAGGAGAGCTTTATCTCCATAATAGATCTACTGTTAAAAATCAAACAAGTTGCGAATCTGAAATCCTTTAATAGGTAGGATTATTAATGTACTATAACTATAAAATATTATAGTAAAGCTTAAGTTCTGTCCATCAATTTATAGTAATAAGGGCCAACATTTTTTGCAAATTATTTTTATACCCTCCACCATGTATAGTATGAAGGGTATATTAAGTTCGTCATTCCGTTTGTAACTCATCGAGATAATAATTTTAGACCCAACAAAGCATATATATTTATGATCAGCGTAAAATTCTAAAGATATAGACATTTCCGTAGTAAATACGCTACAGTCAAAACGAATTAAGATAGAAAACTAAAATTTTGCACAGGTCTGTCTTTGGTCTGCAGTCAGGTTAAGTTCGAAGATGGGCTATATCGGTCCACGATATCGTATAGCCCCCATATAACGGCTCCTCCCGATATTCGGTATTTTGATGGTTTTAGTCACATATTTCGATGGAATTGTCTGAAATTCTACACAAGAAGTTCCTTCTTATACTTCTATGTGTGTACTTCACCCCCTGACAGAGAATTGTCTTTATAAGTCCGCGATATCGCATATCCCCTATATAACGACACCTCCCGATATTCGGTATTTTGATGGTTTTAGCCACATTTTTTGATGGAATCGTCTGAAATCCTACACAAGAAGTTCTTTGTGGGTACATTAACCCCCGGCTATATAGGTCCACGATATCGTATAGTCCCCATACAACGGTACCCCTCGATACCAATATTCGGTATTTTGATGATTTTAGCCAAATTTTTAATCGAATTGTCCGAAAATCCACGCGAACAGTGCCTTATGAGTAATTTATCCCCTAGAAGAGAATTATTTATAGAGGTCCACGATATATATATGATTTTAACAATATTATTCAGCGGAATTGAATTATCTAAAGAGAATTATCTAAATAGGTCCATGATATTGTATATCCCCACACAACGGTACGCCTCGATATTCGGTATTTTGATGATCTTTCGCGACATTTTTATGGTGATTGTCTTAAGTATATATAAAGTATTATATATGAAATATGGAAATATTTTATATCAAATCAAGAAAGAAAAATTTGGAATTACAATAATTATAGATTTAAGAAATAATATAACAAAATATTGATATTAATAATAAATTAAATTTCTCTTTTTAATTTCAAACCCAAAATAAAGGTTTTTTATGCTCCTTTATATAGATCTAAAAGTTTCATTTCATTTGCAAAAATCTCACTTCAGTTGCAAATGTTTTATTTCAAAAGCAGAAGGTTTATTTTCCGCTGCAAAAGGCTTAATTTCCACTGCAGAAGATTTCATTTCTATTACAAAATTTTCATTTCCGATGCATAAAGTTTTATATACAATTATGATTTAAGTTGATTTATTGATAACGACCTGTCTGTCTTTTGTCGTTACGATATTGATATTTGATCTTTGGTATTGAAAATGATACCTAGATGTTTCAACAAGGCACTACATTGTGTACATGACAGAGCGAACCATTCAATAACTCACATAAAAAGGCTTCTCCGTCTCCATAATGGATTTGCTGTTAAAATTCAAACAAGTTGCTGGAACCCTTAAGAACAGATTAATAGTATATTAAAACTATTCTGCCCATACAATATTTTATATCAAATCTATAACAAACAATTTGTTATTACAGTAAATGACAATTTTAAAAATAATTTTATAAAAATATAGATACTAATAATCAATAAAAATTCTTCTTTAACTATATACTAATAATAATTAGTAGATTTAATTTTAAATCTACTTAAAAATATTATGTTTCTCCCTACAAATCTAAATGTTTAATTTCGGTAGCAAAAGGTTTCACTTCAAATGCAAAAACTTAATTTCCATTGCAAAAGTTTTCATTTCCACAGCAAAAAGTTTTCCTTTCCGCTGCATAAAGTTTAATTTCAACTGCAAAAATTTCATTTAATCGGAAAATGCTATATATGAAATCAATAAAGAAGAATTTCTTATTACAATATTTGAAGTTTAACCTTTCAAATACTAATAATTGATTGTCTCTCTGCAGTATCCTTTGCAAGCACATGTCAAACAAACACAAGGGTAATATCATGACCCTCAGCTAACCTAAAAATAACAAGTAAAATTCAGCTAAGTTCGGCCGGGTCGAACTTTTAATACCATCCACTTCAACATTTTAGTTTTCCACCTCAATTCGTTCCAAAGATATCGTGATTACAACAGACAGACACACAGCAGAAACCGCTAAATCGATTTAGAATTTACGCTAATCCAGAATACATATACTTTATTAGGTCTAACATGAGTATTTAGAAAAGTTACAAAAGGAATGATAAAGTAAATATACCCTCCACAGCATGGTTGAGGATATAAATATATTTGATATATTTTGTTGTTGCAAAATGGTCAGGCTTAATCCCTTTATATGTTTTTTTTTTTTTTGTCATAGAAGTTATTTTTAAAATAACTTCTGGGGAGAATATCCCAGACAAAAACAAGGGAACTGATGAGGATTGGTGGCTCTTTTCGAAACCTAGGTATCCCCTGCCTTACCCCCTGGTAAACATTGCCATCGTTCTCCACTAATAAACAAACGTTGTTTTTATAAAAACAACAATAAAGGGATAAAGCCTGACCATTTTGCAACAACAAAATACTACGGTATCCCTAACAAACAAGCCACACTGTTCTATTAATAGACAAGGCACGGTCGACGAAGGGGTTTTTGTTGTAACAGACAAAACCAACTTACATGGTTATGCTACTTCGTTCAGGTTGAACGAAAGGATAACACGTGGAGAAAGAAGACTTTCCAAAAGAATTTTAGTTTTATTTAATTCTTTGGTTCCTCTTCTATTGAGCTTACGATCTCGTTACTTGGATAAAAAATGTTTTTTTTTTGTCATAGAAGTTATTTTTAAAATAACTTCTGGGGAGAATATCCCAGACAAAAACAAGGGAACTGATGAGGATTGGTGACTCTTTCCGAAACCTAGGTATTCCCTGCCTTACCCCCTGGTAAACATTACCATCGTTCTCCACTAATAAACAAACGTTGTTTTTATAAGAACAACAATAAAGGGATAAAGCCTGACCATTTTGCAACAACAAAATACTACGGTATCCTGAACAAACAAGCCACACTGTTCTATATTTGATATATATTTGATTGTTTCAAATTTGGTAGTTAAAACTCACAATATATACCACCCCTTGCATCAAAAAATTGTGTATGTAGTTCAGTTTTTGGTATATCTTCATTCAACATTGCGGCACACTCTACAACTGTTGAACTTTTAACAAGTTTTCAACCGAAATCGCAGGTATTTCCAGCTTAACATTTACCTCATTTAAATACTGAATCGGAATATTTTCATTTTTAATGGTTTCTTTATCTGTAGGGATGGGGTTATATAATAGATAATATACAATTATATTGTTGTTATGACTTCCACCAAAGAAAATAATCTTGAGCTACCTTTTAATGTAGAGTTTTCCGGTTTCTAGATAACAATAATAATTTTCAAAATAGTTGGTAATATAAATATAACTTTGAAACTTACACAATATAAATCAAATGCACTGTATCCGTCCAATTTTTAAACCTGTGTCAACTCATGGCTGTTACTACTACATATTTTTCAATTTTTTGGCAATTTTATGTTAATGCTTAGAAGTTTTGTTTTCGCTTTATCTGTAGTTCGAATTTCCATTCCGTCCTTAAGAATTTTTTTTGGTAGACTAACATATGACCTATTCCGAATTCTTACTTCTACCCATTTCATAAAGATATCATATTTTTTTTTATTGAGGTGGGTACTGAAAATGGTAAGTAACATGTTCGTCAGCAATCCGTAGCAGCTGGAACCATTATATGTTTGAAATACTCACTTTTTCAACTCAAACAACATATAATATCCATATACAATTTTAGACTTCGCTTTACAGATGTGATGAACCTAGTAGTACGGGAAAAAAGTTGGATCATGCCAAATGTGGTCCAGAACTTCTGTTGCCATTTCGATTCTATAAGAAAACATAGATCTTTATAGAAAATTTTAGTAAAAACTATTAACATCTCAATAAAAACATCAAAATACGGAAAATTGGGAAGTACAATTATTTGAGGCAATAGGAAGACTTTGACCTATAGAGTGGTGTTCTGTTCTGCAAAAGGCCAAAATCCGATAGAAAATGTGACTTAAATCGTTAAAATGCCGAATATTCAAATGTACTGGTATATTGGTGTTATACGAAAACGTGAACCGATATGCCTAGTATTCAATACCAATAATCCTTAACGCAATACAATCCATTGTGCCATTGCGACTTCAAATACTGTGATTTCAACTGGGTCTTCTACAATTATTTAGAAGCTTATAAATAAATAAAAAAAAAAAAACAAGTAGAAAAGCATCCGGGCCGAACTTTTAATACCTCTGTCGAAAAATATCACTTAATGAAAACAAATTTATACACGAAATTTGAGATAATTCCGGTCAAAAATGTCGCTAAAATCTTCATAACGTATATCGGGGGGTACCGTTATATGGGTGTTATACGATATTGTGGACCTATATCGACAACTCTCATCCAGGGGGTAAAGTAACAGAAGGAATTCCTTGTGTTGATTTTTAATCAATTCCCTTGAAAAATGTGGCTATTATCATTAAAATCTGAATCTGAATATCGGGAGATACCGTTATATGGGGGATATACTATATCGTGGTCCTATACAGACAGTTCTCTTTCAGTTGGTAAAGTACCCACAAACAACTCCTTGTGTAGAATTTCAGACAATTCCATTGGAAATGTGGCTAAAACCATCAAAATTCAGTATATCAGGAGGTACTGTTATGTGGGGACCGATATAGTCCATCTTCGAACTATACTGCCTGCATACAAAAGTTAGATCTCAGCAAAATTTTAGCTTCATATTGTAATTCGTTTTGACTCTTGCGTGATTACAACAGACGGACAGACGGACATGCCTTAATCGCTAGAACTAATATTATTATTTCGATGAGTTACAAACGGAATGACGAACTTAATATACCCCCCATACTATGTATTGGTGGAGGGTATAAAAAGTAAGATGTATTAAGTCCGACCGGCTTAACTTTTAAAACCCTCCACCATGAGCATCGGGATCAATATTGGTTACACTGCCGTTTTTGCTAGCGAAATCGGATAAAAATGTCTTAAAATTAATGTAATGACGATGGTACCGGTTTCCTACCAAAGTGCTTGTCAAATTGTCAAATACTAAATTAAAAAATTTGCTAAAATCGTCAATCCGTCCGAATATTTGGTACATTCGGATGTCCTGCCTTTTGAGTTATAAAAGGAGTAATGTGTCTATTCTAGCAGTACAAATACCAATTTTTATAAAAATCTGTGGAAAATGAGGCGAAAATCTTCAAATACCGAATATTAGGAGGTACCGTCATATGGCGTATATACCAAAATGTAAGCCGATATATATCAGTTTCAATGTCAACCATCCTAGACACAATACAAATTCTTCTACCAAACTCTACGTCCAATAATTTGGGCTTTATAGTGATTCCAACAGACAGACAACGTTAAATCGACTTAGAATGTTATGCTGATCATGAATATATATGCTTTATGAGGTCTACGACGAATACTTAGATGGTGTTAAACACTGAGTGACAAAGTTAATACACAATTATTTTCAACGTAGATGGTATAACAAGGATATGTAATTGTATGTATGTATTTTCAATGGTTTTTTTGTGAAGCAGTGTGTTTCTAGGAAAAAAAGTTACCTTTGCGTGTGATTACAACGAGAGCGATAGAACAATTGTAGTCGCAGATGATCATAATAGCGGAACAAGGTCGTGACCAATAACTAAGAACTCAGCATTGAAATGTGTCTCCCTGCATCCGAACTAAGGGAATATGATTTTTGGCGGAGAGTGCTGAAAAGAACGTAAACTATCCCCTATAAACCGAATTTGACTCCTAGTGGAAAGACAGAGAGATTTCTTCATTTAACTCGACTGGGAATTGGGAAAGGGCGTACAATGTATCGAGTCAAAGTATGGAACATATACTTTAGCCACTTGCATTGATGCGCTATCTGCGAGGCAACAAAAGTTAGACTACAACGTGCGACTTACACTAAGCTAAGTCACGATGTGTGTAGTGAAGATAAGAGCACAGTAATTTGGTTTCAATGCGCAGTTTTTAAAATTCAAGAGTATTGTAGTACAATTTAATAATACGATTACAAAAATTGTTTGGGTAAAGGAAGAACTTGCTTATTTGCACAATTCTTTTCTCCGTACGAAGGTCGACGACTCTAATGCGGCTATCGTCTCTAGGATGGATAGCGACAACACGCGCTGCGGATGTTTTCATTCATATTGCTTGTGCAATTCTACTTGATTGATAAATATAGGCTTTACTATCTATTGACTAGATTAATGGGTGGATCGAATATAACATCTTCAGAAGGCGATAGTTGCGGAGCACCAATGAGAATTTGGCCTGGATAAAAGCGTTTATATCTTGTTGATTGTCATTTAATATAATTCCTTCGACCTCTTTAATTCATTCAGCACTTGTTTCCGTGTTATCTAATGAGTGATGCTTAGTAAAATGCTAGTGAAAATCCTTTATATTTTCCGCATTGTTCGGACCATGTTAAACATGATGAAATTTCTTCTCCTTGAACTATCTTATTAGCCATTAAAAAATAACAAACATAAAAATCATAAACATTCTTATGGCTATTATTTGCACTTCAGGTATTTTATTAAAAAAAAGGAAAAGAATTGGACGTCGTCTTTTCTGCAAAATTTCCATTTTGGTCTGTGCATGTTTTGCTTTTTTGATCGGGATACCATAGCATTTTGTTGTTGCAAAATAATCAGGTTTAATCCCATTATTATTGTTTTTATTTGTTTATTAGTGGAGAAAGATTGTTTTATGTAATTCTTTGGTTCCTTTTCTATTGAGGTTACGATCCCCTCACTTGGGTAAAAAAAGTTTTTTCATTGGAGTTGTTTTTATTATATTACTACAAATTGTATGGGCAGGACTGTAGACGAAATTTAGCTTTATTTTAAAGTTTTAGCAAACATCTAATCTTACCTAAAAGATACCCGCTTTGCAGCTTGTTTAATTTTTAACAGCAGATCCACTATGGAGATAGACTAGACTAGTTGGGTATTATATTGAATGGTTTGCTACCAAACATCCTAGGCACAATACATCCTATTTTGCCAAATTTTAAATCCCTACATCAAATTCCATCTCAATATTGTAACTCAATAGACAGATAGATGGACATCATAAAATCAATTTTGGTCATGCTTGTAAATACTTTATGGGGTCTACGACGAATATTTAGAAGTGTTGCGAATGGAATGACAATTAATTATACTATTCTTTCCTGCGGGAGGTTTTAAAATGGAGTTATTTAATTCGGGTCTGTTGGAGAAACGTACTTAAAAAAACATTTTTAATTTTTCTGCACCTTCTCTTCCATTCTATGATATCGTGTGATACACAACAAGAGGTAAACTCCATTGTGTTCGTAATAGACAGAACCATTTAATAGCCTACAGACTGCTCTATCTCCATAATGGATCTGCTGTTGAAAATTAAACAAGCTGCGAAGCGGAAATCCTTTAATAGGTAAGATAATTAATATTCTATAACTGTAAAACATTACAGTAAAGCTTAATTTCGCATTTCAGATATGCCCATCAATATATATTAAATAGGGCCCAAATTTATTGCAATATCTTTTTTTTTTGGGTTAAGTATTATATATGGAATATGGAAATATTTTATATCTAATCAATAAAGAACATTATGTTATTACAATAAAGAAAAATTTAAGAAATAATATTATAAAAATATTGATATTAATATTCAATAAAAATTAATGGTATATTAAATTTCTCATTCCGTTTGTAACTCATCGAAATAATAATTTTAGACTCAACAAAGTAAATATATTCTTGATCAGCCCTATCCGCCCGTGTGTTGTAATCACGCTACAGTCAAAACGAATTAAGATAGAAAGCTGAAATTTCGCACAAATCTGTCTTTTGTCTGCAAGCAGGTCAAGTTCGAAGATGGGCTATATCGGTCCACGATATCGTATAGCCCCCATATAAAGGAACAATTTCCTAATTCGTTCCAAATGGTGGAGGATATTCAAAGTTTGGCCCGGCCCAACTTACTGCTTTTTAACTTGTTTCACACTCCAGCATTCCATGGAGGGTATATTAGTTTTGTAATACCACTATATTGGGGTCGATACGACGCTTTGTTTGTCATAAGCCATTACCATATTCAAATTCGAAAATTAAAATAAACTGTGAATAATATACCTAAAATCATCAAAATTCCGTATAGAGAGAGGTACCGCTCTATCGGAGCGATACGAAGACGTGGACCTGCATAGACAAGTTTCTGTCACAGGCTGTAGCATCTATTACCATCTTAAAATAATTTCGGTGAGTATTATACCTAAAACTGTCAAAATACAGTATATAGGGAGCTACTGATATATTGGGCCTATACGAAGACCTGGACCTGCACAGACAATTTTCTGTCGCAGACTGTAGTTCCCATTACGAACTCTAGATACGTAATTTGAAACTACTCCGGCGAATAATGACGCTAAAATTATCAAAATACCGAATATTAGGAGGTACCGTTATATCTGTGCTATACGAAGACCTGGACCTGCATAGACAATTTTTGTTTCACAGGCTGTAGCAGCCATTATGAACTTCAAATACGACATCTCAAACAATTTGGTGAATATTGTCGCTAAAATCATCAAAATACAGAATATAGGGAGGTACCGTTATATGGGGGCTATACGAAGACGTGAACCTGAACGGACAATTTTCTGTCTTAGTCTGTAGTTTCCATTTTCAACTTCAAATGCAAAAGTGGACCTACGTGGCCCATTTACGAACTTAACCTGTTATTAACAAATTGTAAATAAGGCTGCAAGAAGACTTTCATATAAAATCGGTTTGGTGACAGCTGTTTGGGTCTGTATTGACATTCGCATGGGGTCGAAATTGGCACACCCCCCGATTTCGGAAAACTCGTAGCTCGATTGAAGTTCGAATCTATTATTGCAGACTTTTTCTATTATTAAATTACTTCAATAAGTTTTAACACTCTCGTTTTAGCAACCTTTAACATTTCAAAGACTTATTAATTGTCTTCGAATTGATTGTCTCTCTGCAATATCCTTTGCAAGCACATGTCACTGTACAAGCATTATGGTGATATTGTGACCCTCAAATAACCTTACAATAACAAGTAAAATTCAGCTAAGTTCGGCCAGGTCGAACTTTTAATACCCTCCACTTCAACATCTTAGTCTTCCATCTCAATTCGTTCCAAAGATATCATAATTACAAAAGAAAGACACACGCTATACCGTTTTAAAATTTACGCTAATCTAGAATACATATGCTTTGTTAGGTCTAACATGAGTATTAAGAAGAGTTACAAACGGAATGATAAAGTAAACATACCCTCCACAGCATGGTAGTGAATATAAATATAATAACAAGTAAATACACATCGGCTGGGTCAAACTTTTAATATCCTCCAACTTAGGTTAAAGGAAACACTTTTATATAATGCAGTGCAATGCAGTTAAACTTATCAAAACCATAAAGTGAATCGGGCCGCTATATGGGGCCATACCAAACGGGAACCTCTATAGACAATTTTATACTTCGAGGATTTTAATCTATTAAATCTTGTAAAATACCAAATTTGAAACAATTACGTAGGTAAATGTGACAAGGATTATCAAAATACCGAATATTGGTGGTTATCATTATATGTGTGAACCAATATTCAATGTTCTGCCACAGCGCTAGAACCCATTATGAACTACAAATACCAAATTATTAGAAAAATTCGTGGAAAAATGTGGTACCATTATATTGGGGCTAAACCAAAACGTGAACCTATACATACAATGTTTCGCCACTCCGGGAGGTAGCGTTATATGGGCAATACAAAAACGTAGACCTACAAGCACAAAATTTTACTACCGGAGCTAGAATCCTTTATGGCCAACAAATACCAATTTTTTGACAAATCAAACAAAAATCATCAAAATACCGAATATCGGGTGCTATACCAGAACCAAACCTACATATACAATATTCCGAGACACGAGCTAGAACCCCTTATGACCTAAAAATACCATTTTTTAGACAAATCCGTGAAAATGTGGCAAAAATCCCCAAAATACCGAATGTCGAGAGGTACCGTTATATGGAGATTATACCAAAATGTGAACAAATAAAGCTATACGTCAAATAATGTGGACTGTGTCGTGACTTAGAATTTTATGCTGATTATGAATATATATACTTTATGGGGTCTACGACGAACATTTAGGGATATTACAAACGGAATGACAATGTTAATATGCACTCGTTTCCTAGGTGGAGG
This sequence comes from Musca domestica, assembly GCF_030504385.1. Lineage (NCBI taxonomy): Eukaryota > Metazoa > Arthropoda > Insecta > Diptera > Muscidae > Musca > Musca domestica. Next base: position 883,783 of record NW_026712208.1, read on the forward strand.
GATTAAGTATAAAAAACAGCTAAGATTCTAACTTTTTCTACCCTCCACCATTTGGAAGTAAATATTAAATATTAAAATTTCGTGAAATACCTGTTAAATGAAACCCGTCATATGGGAACTATACTGAGAGGTGGACCCGCAGAGACAATTTTCTGGCATTCGTTGTAGTACTTATTACACTCTTTAAATAAGAAATTTTAAAAAAAATCATGTGAATAATGTCGCTAAAATCATCAAAATGCCGTATATCGGGAGGTATCGTTATATTGGGGTTGTAGACATTTTTGTCATATGCTGTAGTGCCCATAAATACCTTGCCATACAAAATTTACTCCCGTGAGTAATGTCGCTAAAATCGTTAAATAAAATGCCGAATGAAGGGAAGTACCGCTATATGATGGCTATACGAAGAACTGGATTTGAATGGACAATTTTCGGTCATAAAACGTTAGCACCCCATATAACGGTACCTCCCTTAATTCGGTATTATGGTATTATTTTTTGGAATTTATTCAAATTCCTTTCAAATAGTGATGGTTATTAAAAGTTCGGCTCGGTCGAAGATAGCTACTTTTTTACTTGCTTCTATTTAAAAGTACTCTTTGTTTCTTGATGTTTTTATTACCTTTATATAAAAGCCCGTTCAGTTTAAAATTTCGGTCAAGTATTTCTTATCTTTTATGTTATATTGCTGTCATATAGCAAATCCTTCACTTCTTCCTCTAATACCTTATGTCGTACTTTCCCTTAGGTATTGAGAGATTATGCTGTTAAAATATTAAATAAATCTAAATTGTGCTCCCTATAAAATCGATACTCCTTGTTTCTTTTTTCTGAACTTCTTGGCACTTACAGTACATTTATATATATGAGGGTTAACCCACTGGATTTGGATGTAAATTGTCATATCCATTACTTTTACTTCAAATAAATCCTCTCAAAGTATGTTAACCCTACAAAAAGTTCTAACGTAAACATGGCATTAATGGTGCTTTATAGCGTCTGCTCCATGGTATAGGATTTTGTGCACAATTGTAGACATAATTCTCCATCCATATTTTGTGTTATACCATTTTCAAATTAACATTTTCCCAGTGAAATGAAACCTTTTGAATTTGAAATGAAACCTTTTTCACATTACAAATGTTTTTTAAAGGCATTTCTCCAAAGACCCGAATTAGGTAACTCCGTTTTTACCCTCAACCTCAAAATATTCGTCGTAGATCACATAGAGTATATTATCTTAGTTGATGTAATGATGTCCGCCTGTCTGTCTATTGAAATCACTATGTTGACAGTATTTTATTCGTAAATCATCAATAAAGGTAAAAAAAATATATTTATTTTTTTCGCGTCGCACAAAGGATTTTTGTTTCGGTGATAAAATAAAATGGATTCGGCTGCTCTTTGGTCTCAAAATGGAGATAAGTGATTGTAGCGTAAAATCATATACGATGGTGTAGACTTAATAGAGTTAAGGGATGTAACGTAAGTAGCATTTATATAAATATGATATAAATTTCTACATATTGCTATGAGTTTATATTTTCAGCTTTGTTAGAATTTTTCGTCTTAACAAGGAAGCATTTATATATGCCGACATCGTTGAGGTCTACTAGTGTACCTTCATTAGTCAAATTGGGCGCTACACTTAAGTTTCTTAGGCAAGGTGGGTACCAACACCAAATCAGTCAGGGCCGATTTGCTGGATTGGCACTACAAACTTTTCCTTATAATCTGCCCAAACCTTAAGAGGAAAATGTAATAAAAATAAATTAACTATCCAGCATTGGAGGACTGGCTGCATTTAAATTTTTTACCAATCGTGCCCGCGAATCATTAGTGGCCAACTGTGGATGCTCATCATAAAATTCACCATTATTTCAAATTGGCTTTGCCTCGTGTTGATATTTCTTGTATTATTTTCCCTATGAAAACGACGTTACGTCATATTTGCCTATAAATGTGTATATATTAATGAAATACTCACGTTTTTAGAGTTTTTTTTATCCTTTTTATATCCTCCACCATACTACGGAGGGTATATTAATTTCGTCATTCCGTTTGAAACTCCTCGAAATACTCATGTCAGACCCAATAAAGTATATATATATATATATTCTTGATCAGCGTAAATTCTAAGACGATTTAGCAATGTCCGTCTGTCTGTCTGTTGTAATCACACTATCTTTCGAACAAATTGAGATAGAAGGCTAAAATTTTGCACACATGTATGTTTTGCCAGTAGGCAGGTTAAGTTCGTAAATGGTCATGTAGGTCCAAGTTATCATATAGCCCCCATATAACGGTACCTCACGATATTCGGTATTTTGATGATTTTAGCTACATTATAAACAGATTTTTCTTCAAGTTTCGCATTTAAATATTGTAATAACTTATGACAAAAGTTTCCTATGTAGGTCTACGTCGTCGTATAGGCATTCGGTATTTTTAAGATTTTAGCAGAATTTTAAAAGGATTTCTTTTTGGAAATTGCCAAATTTGTACCAAATGATGGAGGGTATTAAAAGTTCGGCTAGACCGAACGTAAAACTTTTTTACTTGTTTGAATTTTATTTTTTTGTTTTTCTTTTTCTCTATCCTTTAGGTAAATATCAAACGAATACAAATATCTTCTTTCAAGCGACTTTTAGATTATCAATATCCGATTATCGAATATTACAACTCGAAACTAGAAAATGTAATTGCGAATTCGAGTTAGGTGGTAGAAAAAATTCACATCCGTAATATTTAACTTTCGAATCGAATTACATAGTAACCCCAAGATTCTAACCAGTATCGATTTGCCGTCGAGGCCTCCTTTCGACATTATTAACACTCACTTTTTATTTCGTTCCAAACCAACCAACAGGTAATCTGCCATGCAACACCTATTATAACCATTTTATTATCTCAATAATCCAACCATTTTTTTTAATTTAAAATTAAAACGTTCGTGTTTTTATTTTATTTGTTTAACACACAATTTCAGCTGTAACATTATTTTGTCCAATCGAGCCGGATAGGTGCTACTTGGTATCGTTGTTTGGTTCTTCCCAACAGCAACAACATCATCATCACCCATCAATTTCATTTACATCATCTTCATCTAATCACATCATCATCAACAAAAGACAGGTCAGTGCAGTGTTTTGTTTACAGAGAACTCGCGGAAAAAATTAAAACAATCGGAATAAATAACATAATACAGTTCGGGTTTACAACGACAACGGTCGCTTTGCAACGCGTATCCCTTCGTTTGTCCGTCCTTCTATCGTACTATTGTTTATTAGTCTCGGACGGACATAGTGATCAGGGACTAAAAAATGACATTTTTGTGCTTAAAAATAATGATTAACAATAGAATTTTGTTTCAAAAGTGAGTGAATATAATTTAAAGAAATTATTTTTAATAAAAATCGTTTTTTTAAAACGAACATATATAAAATTTTAATGAATAAATGTAATACATATTGCAATAACATCCACTCACTCCAGTGTTCTTTCCCGTTCGAAAAGAATAGCAAAAGATTTTGCAGAAGAACTTCGTTTCTCTCGAAAAGAATAAGACAATTTGGTAAAACTAGACTGAATATTTCATATTATTTTCGTCGCTTACGGGAATTTTCAGTTTATTTTTGAAAGTATCTGGTTAAAGAAAGTCGTCTACATTTGGAAAAAAATGTTGTCTACATTTGGAAAAATGTTAGTATTGCCTTTCAGGAAATTTACCTTCGGTCATGTCGTCAGATTTAAGTCGTACATACCTAATATTCGTTTGCCTAATTTTTCCATTCACGTCCAGTAGATGCAGATTTATATCCTTAAATCTTGTTAGAAGGTTGTCGCTCTCCCTCCCTCTGATCGTCTTTGTGAGCAATTATGTCCGAACTAGCCATAGATTATATGACGGTAGATACATGGTAACCTTGCCCATGCGAACTGACTTAGACGCAGATAGGTATTTGGGGAATCTCGGGTACTGTCCTAAAGCAGTTCATTCGGAACAAAGCATCTCTTTTGATGAAACCGGTTAAAATTATATCTGATCAAGTTTTGACTGAATATTTAGAACTTGATCATATGAAGTCAGTTTCTATATGAAGTCAGACAGTTTTGATAGCCTCTCTTGTTATTTGCATCATCATCCTGTAAATAACACTGAAAAGCATACAACTAAACTTCGAGTTGTCTCCAATGATTCCAACAAAATCTCTAATGAGAATAGTTTAAACAACATTTTACATATTGGACCCAGTTTACAACTCGACCTTGTTCTTTTGATAATTCGTAGTCGAGTATTTAAAATCGTGTTTAATTCGTACATAACCCAAATGTATCGGCAGATACGAGTACACCATCGGCACATTCCCCTTCAAAAAATTCTCTTCATTTACTCGCCAAAAAAGCCAACTCAAGATTTTGAATTGCAAAACGTGACTTTCGGATTGAATTCCTCTAGCAGAGCATATATTGTGAAAATCCATGTATGTGCCAGGAGCTCAGGACCTTGAGACCGCGGTGACTGCTAGGGACCAACTTATTTTGGCACTTTCCTCGACGAAGTTTGAGCTTAGAAAATGGACAGCAAATGATAAAATTATTTTGAAGTGTTTCCCCAAGAACATTTGGTAGATGCGAAATTCTTGTCATTTGTGGAAGCTAGTAGTTCTAAACATCTAGGTATAAGGGGAAATGCTATGTTAGATTCGTTTTATTTTGATATCAACCCTATATAGAAAAAATTGATTTATACAAAAAGGGAAGTTCTCTTGTTTGTTGTTCTATTTTATTTTCATAGCAAAAATTATTATTTAAAAGGTCTGGTTAGATCAAATTCGTTGGGACAACTCCTTGCAGAAACTACTTATTTGGAGTGGCGTAAATTTGTTGAATTCTACCATGAAGTCAATCGAATACTAATTCCTCGTTGGTTCCAATGTACCCCTTAATGTTCGATGGAACTACACGTGTTTTCTAATGCCTCGATTAAGGTATACGCGGGGGTAGTATATATTCGAGTTGAAGTGCCAGGTCAAAATGTGTTCGTGCATTTATTGTCTAGTAAGACCAAAGTGGTCCCAATAAAATCAGAGCTCTGTGTGGCAGTTATAGCTTCAGAAATTTTTAAAGTTATAGTGATGGAGATCGACTAAAAATTTTTTCAAATTTACTGTTGGGCGGATTCTACTATCGTTTTATCATGGCTTCGAAAAACCCCTTCAACTTGGAACACATTTGTTGCCAATAGGGTGGCTAGTATTAAGAAATTATTGGTAATCGTAATAGGTATCACGTTCGGTCAGAAGAAAATCCTGCGGACTTTGGAAGGTCGACTTCGCTAAAGACTATAACAATTTGAGGGATAAAAAACCCTTGTCACCTCGAGTCATTTAGTTTCACTTAATCCGATGCTTATTGAAAATGGTGCCATGCGCATGGATGGCCGTTTGGCGAGGTCACAAACACTTTTTCCCTCAGAACGTTGTTTAATAATTCTGCAATATAAAAGTAGGTTTCCTATACTTTTGGTGGAATATATTCACGTCAAGAGTGTTCACGCAGGATCACAGCTGTTGTTTCGTACCCTGAGAATGGAGTATTGGATTCCCAGAGTAAAAAATTTGATTCGCTCTGTCATTCGTCATTGGAAAGTATTCGTTTTGGATAGAAAGAAACATTGTAGTCAAATTATGGCCGCTCTTCTACAGGAAAGAACAATTATCGGTAGGGCGTTTACTAAAACTGGTGGACTTTGCTGGTCCCTTTGAAATAAAATCGTTTTTGGTTTGGGCTTGCAAAATTACGAAATGATATGTTTGCTTCTAGACCAAGGCTATCCATTTGGAGGCAGTATCGGATTTGTCAACCGCCAATTTTATTGCCGCATTATATGGAAATTCATTCCAGCTGGTACACCACATATGGGGGGTCAATGGGAAGCTGGAGTGAAAAGTTTTAAGTAACATTTACGAAAACATTGTCGAAATTTTATCAGATAGAAGGACGAACATCTCAAAAATTTGCATATTCTGTTAAATTGGAAGATCGACAACGTACTAGAGAGAGCGGATGAGATAAAACTATTGCGGCCGTTAAATTGACGGAGTCGGTAACAGTGTATTCAGCGGCGTTGAAAACCTCCAAACCCCAATTATTGGAATCCGTAACTGCGGATCCAACCCGTGGAAAACCATCAGAATCCGCAACTGCGGGTTCATTCGTTTTACAGTATACCGAGGAACTTACAGTAGTCGTATCGTCAGCTCGCTCAAACACAGCAGACCCGGGCACCCCGGGTACATCAATCGTGAATCGTAACGGGTGTCGGGCTTGCAATCGTTGGCATGCTCTCGGTACATGCAAAGAATTTGTGGATATGTCTGTAGAAGCCCGTATACAGGTAGTTATAACACATCGGGGCTGCGCACGATGTCTAACAAAAGGGCACAGATGAAGGGAATGCCATAGTAAGAAGGTCTGCTATAGACGTGGAGGTGATCATCACTACTTATTGCACGATGATACTAAGGATCACCATTATTCTTCCCGTACGGTCTGCTTCACATCCGTCCTGGTTATCGCACTGGTTCTCTCCTAAACCTACTGTCTCTACAATCGGTGGCGACACTATCACAAAGTTTAGTGGTGAGAATTCATTGTGTCGGGCCATCATACCCGGTTCGGTCGGAATAAGACCCTTGCGCCATACAAAGTCAAATATATGCGTCAATGGCTGACCACTTTGAGACTACCTACCTCCAATTTGGATGAAGTTTGTTTTTGCCAGTCGAGTGCAGGTCTCCCCAGGATTGCCTATTGCCCATTATACCATGTTTGTGTGGGTATTATATGGCGTTTGTTATACGTAATTTTTTTTGTATAATATTGAATTGAGAAAAAATAAAATTTAATTGAAATTATTTGCTCACAACTGCACGGCCCTCCTTCATTTACTATTATAATTTTCTATATTATTTTGTTGGTTGTGTTACAACATTAATAATGTTGCAAGGGGTGGCCAATATTTGAGACATTATCGAATGTTATACTAGTTACAATCTGCATATTATAACAATATTGAACTGTCAAATGCAGATTCTAACGAGTATCATTTTGCCGCTGGCGTCTCCTTTCTATATTATTTATACTCACTTTTCATCTCGCTACAAACCAAACAAAATATAGTCTACCATACACTACTTATTATATCCATTTTATTATCTCAACCAACCATTATCTTAACCAACCATTTTTTTAATTTAAAATTAAAAAATTCGTGTTTTTATTTTAATTATAATTTCGGCGGTAACAGGAAGAACGCTGTCCCCTTCGAGAGTGGAAATCTGCCTACAAAAACCTTGCATGACAGGGGATACTCGTAACAAAAAAAGAGTTCGGAAATTTTAACGCGCGCCTAAAGTTTGTGTATGCCCCCAACGTCTGATAGGAGTCGGAAGTAGTTTTTATACCGAAATCTGGTAAAGCAAGCTTCGCAATTCCTATGTCTTATCGACCGATAAGTCTAACATCGTTCTTACTTAAAACCATGGAACGAACAATTAATACCCAGATTTAGAGCAAGATCGCAAACGATATTATAAATAACGTGCATTTGTTAAAGGAACCTCGGTGAAACCGCATTTCATGAGGTTATACACCACATCGATAAAAAGATGTATAAAAAGATGTACACACTAGCAATATGCATTGATATCGACGGTGCTTTCAATAACGTCGGCATAGATACACTCATAAAATCCTTAGACAATTTCCAGGTCGATCGAGCCCTGAGGGATTGGATGAGCCGTATACTAAGTAATTGTGGGCTATATGACGTTGTAGAGCGAACCATTAAACCGTCTACACAACAAGACTGCTCTACCTACCTAATGGATCGGGTGGTAAAAATCAAACAAGCCATGAAGCTGGAATCAATTTTATTTATTTTATTGTTTGTTTTGTTTGATTCAATTTCTTGTTTTTTTTAAGTATTATGAATATTTAATATGGAAATATTTATTATGAAATCAAAAAAGAACATTTTTTTATTACAATAACTGAAATAATATAGGTAACTATAGCTATTAATAATCAATAAAAGCTCCTCTTTGACTATACATAAATATAAAATAATTATTTGATTAAATTTAAACTTACTAAAATAACAATGTCTAGTTATGTTGTTTTTTTTTTGTTTTGTTTATGATCCATGTGTTTATTTCTTTTTTGGGACGAGCTTAATGATCTGAACTTTGGAGTGAAAAGGAAAACCAGATAGACACTATCACACTCACCAATATGCGACGCGTTTCGCCTTAACAAGGCAAAACTTAGCAAACATGTAAAGAATACAAAGAATAATTATGTTCATTGGACAGCGTTTATTTTCGACAGTGAATTATTAGGCAGTTAGAGCTATTCGAGTTACTTCTTATTCCATAAATATTCTTATTACAGTTTAAAACGTTTTCAAAATGTGTTCTGTTTACAATGTCCTCAAATTTCACTTGTTTTTCATCAATTTATTACATAGCATATTTTCCATTGTTGAAATGCTGATGTCATAAAGTATAGAATATCGATTTGAGACAATTTTAATTAAAGGGAATACAAAGACTTGCTCTATGTTTATAAAGGGTATGAGATTTTCATTTATAACGTCTATAAAAACAATTATTTATACTGAAGGCAGAATAAATGAATCCTCTACTCCAAATTCTGTCTAATGGTATTTTCACTGTTAATTGCATGTTAACAATTTCATTTTTCAAAATATCGACTTTAATTTTAAAGTTTTCGATGCGTTTATTGTTGATAGTTTCATTGTAGTCTCTTATCTGTTTTTATACACTCTACCATAGTATGGAGGGTATATTAAGTTTGTCATTCCGTTTGTAACACCTCGAAACTAGACCCCACAAAGTAAATACCTTCTTGATCAGCATACAATTCTATATCGACTTAGCGATGCCTCTCCGTCTGTGAAAATCACACTAGCTTCCGAACTAAATGAAGAAGGTTGATAAAATTTTACTCAAATGTATATTATATCTGCAGGACTTTTGTCCTTTGTAGGTCCAAGTTTTGGTATAGCCCCAATACAACGGTATCTCCCGTAATTGTTTCAAATTTAGTAATTGAAGATCGTAATGGATACCACAGCCTACGACAAAAAATGTCTGTGCAGGTAGACGTCTTCGTTTATCCCCCATATAACAACACCTCCCGATATTCGGTATTTTGATGATTTCAGCGACGTTATGCCCGGAATTTATAGATTATTTACTTGTTTATATAATATTTTTTGTTTGACATTTATTTCTTAAGTATGCAATATATAATCTATTTTCTCCACAAAAAAAGCTTTAACAGGCTTTCTGTTTACGGTAGAATGAAAAGAGTTATTTTTTTCATTCAATAGTACAGAAAATATACGATATATTTAAATACTAACTGGCCCAGTCGGCGTGGCCGGCCCGTACTCTTAGTCTTTAATTCATATTTTTTAAAGCATAATACATCACAGATCTCACTTATGTAAGCGGCAAGATTTTATTATACATAATTGCTCCATAGTAATTTCTAAATAGAGATAAATATTCATGGCAAGAAATATAATAGAAGTTCACCTACCGTCGGTTTTAGATATTTTAAATAGCCTGATCTTATTTTTCAGCCATAGACTTTAATTTGAGTGTTAAAAACATATATAATAGCGCCATGTTAAAAATCAGCTCAATTTTTTGTTTTGTAAAGAGCTTAGGAATATTATAAGGAGGTTTGGAATTTGTATTTCCAACGTATAGAGTTAGTTAGTTTTGCACACCTCATTATTATTTTTGGTCATTTAAATTGTGCATTGGAGACCTCATAAAGGCCATATTTTTCATCACTTGTATAATTCAATGACGATGAAACAAATGTTCGGTTCCATGCTACTTTCTAATATTAGTATTTTCATTTTTTTGTCACAATTTCCGATAGAATAGGTCCTAGTTTGACATTTTAGAGTCTATTTCATAACCGAAACCTACGTCGCCAACCAATAATCTCTTGAGGGTTACAAATTCAATAGAATACAAAATTTCCTTTTTTGACCACACATTGGTTGGGAAAGTGGTCTTGGGATACACTAAATAAATACCTATGTGCACAGTAAAAAGTAATATGGTTCTCTACCCCAGGGTAGCCTAAATACTACGTTCTAGCCAAATCAATAGAAAAATGTGGTCAAGATCAGATAGGCCCTACTCCGAAAATTGAACATTTTATGTGTATAGGTTTTCTACCTCCCTTAGAAACAAAGATGCCAAAATATAAAAAAAGTGGCAAAGACCGCGAAAAAAGCCAAAATCACTTTTTGCAAGGACGGTTTCCTTCAAATTACCAAAATTTGTCGAAATGAGTATGGAAAATATGGTTAAAATGTTAAGTATATTTGAAATCGAGTCGTACCCTTATCTTGGATACATGACCTGCAAACGCGATTTAAGGTATCTTGAACATTTAGGAAGCATTCCTGGAAGGAAACAAATCCTTTTCTTACTAAATGTCCAATTCGAAACTATCAACAATAAACCCGCCAAAAGCTTTAAAATTAAATTCGATATTATGAAAAATGAAATTGTTAACAAGCAATAAACTGTGAAAATACCATAAATTGGACCGGGCCGAACCTTTATAACCATTTAATAACGACCGCCATTTTAAAGGAACTTGAATAAATTCCGAAAAATGTCGCTTAGATGAAAGCCGTTATATTGGATCTTAACGAAGACATGGATCTGCAAAAATAATTTTTAGTGATAGGCTGTAGAGTCGATTCCGAGCTTCAAGTACGAAATTTCAAACAATTCCGGTGAATATTGTAGCTACTAACATCATAATACTGAATGAAGTGTGTAATTGTTTATAATTTCTTATTTTAAGATCGTAATAAGTACTGCAATATATATCAGAAAATTGTCTATGCATGTCCGCGTCTCAGTATGACTCCCATATAACAGTTTTCATTTAAATGGTATTTTTCGAAATTTTTCAATTTACTTTCAAATGCTTTTTGCTGTCTATTTTTTATTATATTTAAACCCTCTACCATACTGTGGAGGGTATATTAACTAAATCATTCCTTTTATAACCTCTCTAAATACTCATGTTAGATCCAACAATGTATGTGTATTCTGGATTAGCGTAAATTCTAAATCGTTTTAGCATTGTCTGATGTGCATCTGTATGATGTCATCTCGCTATCTTTGGAACGAATTGAGATGGAATACTAAAATGATGCAATGGATGAATACTAAAAGTTCGACCCGGTCCAACTTAGCTGCTTGTTTACTTGTTATTGTTAGGTTAGTTGAGGGTCAGGATATTACCTTTGTGCTTGTACGACGACATGTGTTCGCAAAGGATACTGCGGAGAGACAATCAATTAGACGACAATTAATTAGTCTTTGAAATCTCAAAGGTTGCTAAAACAAGAGTATGAAGTGTTATAAAAGTAATTTAATAATAGAAGAAGTCTGCAGTAAGAGATTCGACCTTCAAACAAGCTATGAGCTATCCGAATTCGGGGGGTGAGCCAATAGAGACCCTATGCGAATGTCAATATAGACCCAAGCAGCTGTCTCCCAACCAATTTCTTACGAAAGTGTTCTTACAAAGTTGTTTATAATTTCTAAATTTATTTTGTGACTTCCTTCCGATAAATCGATTTTACTACCTAAATTGATTTCATTTCGACATTTTGAGTAGCGATTTAATTTAATTCTTATGTGGAGGACAAATTAAATTAAAACGTTTGCACAAGGTTTCATCTCGTGCAACGAAAATAAAACTTTTTGAAATGAAACCATGAATCCTTTGGTATTCGAAATGTAACCTTTTGCAACCGAAATGAAAACTAAACTACAATGGTGGATTCAAATATCTATTTAGGACTTATCATATAGCCCCCATATAACGGTACCTCACGATATTCGGTATTTTGATGGTTTTAGCTACATTATAAACAGATTTTTCTTCAAGTTTCGCATTTAAATATTGTAATAACTTATGACAAAATTTTCCTATGTAGGTCTACGTCGTCGTATAGGCATTCGGTATTTTTAAGATTTAACAGAATTTTAAAAGAATTTTTTTTTTTTTGGAAATTGCCAAATTTGTATCAAATGATGGAGGGTATTAAAAGTTCGGCTAGACCGAACGTAAACTTTTTTACTTGTTTGAATTTTATTTTTTTGTTTTTCTTTTTCTCTATCCTTTAGGTAATATCAAACGAATACAAATATCTTCTTTCAAGCGACTTTTAAATCTACATTCGAAATATAAAGTGATGCAAATCCGAAAGTAGATTATCAATATCCGATTATCGAATATTACAACTCGAAACTAGAAAATGTAATTGCGAATTCGAGTTAGGTGGTAGAAAAAATTCACATCCGTAATATTTAACTTTCGAATCGAATTACATAGTAACCCCAAGATTCTAACCAGTATCGATTTGCCGCCGAGGCCTCCTTTCGACATTATTAACACTCACTTTTTATTTCGTTCCAAACCAACCAACAGGTAATCTGCCATGCAACACCTATTATAACCATTTTATTATCTCAATAATCCAACCATTTTTTTTAATTTAAAATTAAAACATTCGTGTTTTTATTTTATTTGTTTAACACACAATTTTAGCTGTAACATTATTTGGTCCAATCGAGCCGGATACGTGCTACTTGGTATCGTTGTTTGGTTCTTCCCAACAGCAACAACATCATCATCACCCATCAATTTCATTTACATCATCTTCATCTAATCACATCATCATCAACAAAAGACAGGTCAGTGCAGTGTTTTGTTTACAGAGAACTCGCGGAAAAAATTAAAACAATCGGAATAAATAACATAATACAGTTCGGGTTTACAACGACAACGGTCGCTTTGCAACGCGTATCCCTTCGTTTGTCCGTCCTTCTATCGTACTATTGTTTATTAGTCTCGGACGGACATAGTGATCAGGGACTAAAAAATGACATTTTTGTGCTTAAAAATAATGAATAACAATAGAATTTTGTTTCAAAAGTGAGTGAATATAATTTAAAGAAATTATTTTTAATAAAAATCGTTTTTTTAAAACGAACATATATAAAATTTTAATGAATAAATATAATACATATTGCAATAACATCCACTCACTCCAGTGTTCTTTCCCGTTCGAAAAGAATAGCAAAAGATTTTGCAGAAGAACTTCGTTTCTCTCGAAAAGAATAAGACAATTTGGTAAAACTAGACTGAATATTTCATATTATTTTCGTCGCTTACGGGAGTTTTCAGTTTATTTTTGAAAGTATCTGGTTAAAGAAAGTCGTCTACATTTGGAAAAAATTGTTGTGAGATTTTAATTAATACTTTAGTATTGCCTTTCAGGAAATTTACCTTCGTTCATGTCGTCAGATTTTAAGTCGTACATACCTAATATTCGTTTGCCTAATTTCTCCATTCACGTCCAGTAGATGCAGATTTATATCCTTAAATCTTGTTAGAAGGTTGTCGCTCTCCCTCCCTCTGATCGTCTTTGTGAGCAATTATGTCCGAACTAGCCATAGATTATATGACGGTAGATACATGGTAACCTTGCCCATGCGAACTGACTTAGACGCAGATAGGTATTTGGGGAATCTCGGGTACTGTCCTAAAGCAGTTCATTCGGAACAAAGCATCTCTTTTGATGAAACCGGTTAAAATTATATCTGATCAAGTTTTGACTGAATATTTAGAACTTGATCATATGAAGTCAGTTTCTATATGAAGTCAGACAGTTTTGATAGCCTCTCTTGTTATTTGCATCATCATCCTGTAAATAACACTGAAAAGCAGACAACTAAACTTCGAGTTGTCTCCAATGATTCCAACAAAATCTCTAATGAGAATAGTTTAAACAACATTTTACATATTGGACCCAGTTTACAACTCGACCTTGTTCTTTTGATAATTCGTAGTCGAGTATTTAAAATCGTGTTTAATTCGTACATAACCCAAATGTATCGGCAGATACGAGTACACCATCGGCACATTCCCCTTCAAAAAATTCTCTTCATTTACTCGCCAAAAAAGCCAACTCAAGATTTTTAATTTGCAAAACGTGACTTTCGGATTGAATTCCTCTAGCAGAGCACATATTGTGAAAATTCATGTATGTGCCAGGAGCTCAGGGCCTTGAGACCGCGGTGACTGCTAGGGACCAACTTATTTTGGCACTTTCCTCGACGAAGTTTGAGCTTAGAAAATGGACAGCAAATGATAAAATTATTTTGAAGTGTTTCCCCAAGAACATTTGGTAGATGCGAAATTATTGTCATTTGTGGAAGCTAGTAGTTCTAAACATCTAGGTATAAGGGGAAATGCTATGTTAGATTCGTTTTATTTTGAGATCAACCCTATATAGAAAAAAAAGATTTATACAAAAAGGGAAGTTCTCTTGTTTGTTGTTTTATTTTATTTCATAGCAAAAATTATTATTTAAAAGGTCTGGTTAGATCAAATCCGTTGGGACAACTCCTTGCAGAAACTACTTATTTGGAGTGGCGTAAATTTGTTGAATTATACCATGAAGTCAATCGAATACTAATTCCTCGTTGGTTCCAATGTACCCCTTAATGTTCGATGGAACTACACGTGTTTTCCAATGCCTCGATTAAGGTATACGCGGGGGTAGTATATATTCGAGTTGAAGTGCCAGGTCAAAATGTGTTCGTGCATTTATTGTCTAGTAAGACCAAAGTGGTCCCAATAAAATCAGAGCTCTGTGTGGCAGTTATAGCTTCAGAAATTTTTAAAGTTATAGTGATGGAGATCGACTAAAATTTTTTTCAAATTTACTGTTGGGCGGATTCTACTATCGTTTTATCATGGCTTCGAAAAACCCCTTCAACTTGGAACACATTTGTTGCCAATAGGGTGGCTAGTATTAAGAAATTATTGGTAATCGTAATAGGTATCATGTTCGGTCAGAAGAAAATCCTGCGGACTTTGGAAGGTCGACTTCGCTAAAGACTATAACAATTTGAGGGATAAAAAACCCTTGTCACCTCGAGTCATTTAGTTTCACTTAATCCGATGCTTATTAAAAATGGTGCCATGCGCATGGATGGTCGTTTGGCGAAGTCATCATCATCCTGTAAATAACACTTTTTCCCTCAGAACGTTGTTCAATAATTCTGCAATATAAAAGTAGGTTTCCTATACTTTTGGTGGAATATATTCACGTCAAGAGTGTTCACGCAGGATCACAGCTGTTGTTTCGTACCCTGAGAATGGAGTATTGGATTCCCAGAGTAAAAAATTTGATTCGCTCTGTCATTCGTCATTGGAAAGTATTCGTTTTGGATAGAAAGAAACATTGTAGTCAAATTATGGCCGCTCTTCTACAGGAAAGAACAATTATCGGTAGGGCGTTTACTAAAACTTGTGGACTTTGCTGGTCCCTTTAAAATAAAATCGTTTTCGGTTTGGGCTTGCAAAATTACGAAATGATATGTTTGTGTATGCGTTTGCTTCTAGACCAAGGCTATCCATTTGGAGGCAGTATCGGATTTGTCAACCGCCAATTTTATTGCCGCATTATATGGAAATTCATTCCAGCTGGTACACCACATATGGGGGGTCAATGGGAAGCTGGAGTGAAAAGTTTTAAGTAATATTTCCGAAAACATTGTCGAAATTTTCGTTGAACTTTTGAAGAAATAGTCTCAGTATTAAGTCGCATAGAGGCTTGTTTGAATTCGTGGCCGCTTTGTCCTATGTCAGACGATCCGAGTGAATTAGCTTCCTTAACACTCGGTTACTTTCTTGTTGGCACGCCTTTACTAGCCTCCTGAATCCATGAATTATGAACAGCCAGTCTCGCTCCTGAATCGGTTTAGAAAAGTCCAAGTGCTTGCTCATCAATTTTATATCAGATAGAAGGACGAACATCTCAAAAATTTGCATATTCTGTTAAATTGGAAGATCGACAACGTACTAGAGAGAGCGGATGAGATAAAACTATTGCGGCCGTTAAATTTACGGAGTCGGTAACAGTGTATTCAGCGGCATTGAAAACCTCCAAACCCCAATTATTGGAATCCGTAACTGCGGATCCAACCCGTGGAAAACCTCAGAATCCGTAACTGCGGGTTCATTCGTTTTACAGTATACCGAGGAACTTACAGTAGTCGTATCGTCAGCTCGCTCAAACACAGCAGACCCGGGCTCCCGGGTACATCAATCGTGAATCGTAACGGGTGTCGGGCTTGCAATCGTTGGCATGCTCTCGGTACATGCAAAGAATTTGTGGATATGTCTGTAGAAGCCCGTATACAGGTAGTTATAACACATCGGGGCTGCGCACGATGTCTAACAAAAGGGCACAGATGAAGGGAATGCCATAGTAAGAAGGTCTGCTATAGACGTGGAGGTGATCATCACTACTTATTGCACGATGATACTATGGATCACCATTATTCTTCCCGTACGGTCTGCTTCACATCCGTCCTGGTTATCGCACTGGTTCTCTCCTAAACCTACTGTTTCTACAATCGGTGGCGACACTATCACAAAGTTTAGTGGTGAGAATTCATTGTGTCGGGCCATCATACCCGGTTCGGTCGGTATTAGACCCTTGCGCCATACAAAGTCAAATATGTGCGTCAATGGTTGACCACTTGGTGACTACCTACCTCCAATTTGGATGAAGTTTGTTTTTGCCAGTCGAGTGCAGGTCTCCCCAGGATTGCCTATTGCCCATTATACCATGTTTGTGTGGGTATTATATGGCGTTTGTTTTACGTAATTTTTTTTTGTATAATATTGAATTGAGAAAAAATAAAATTTAATTGAAATTATTTGCTCACAACTGCACGGCCCTCCTTCATTTACTATTATAATTTTCTATATTATTTTGTTGGTTGTGTTACAACATTAATAATGTTGCAAGGGGTGGCCAATATTTGAGACATTATCGAATGTTATACTAGTTACAATCTGCATATTATAACAATATTGAACTGTCAAATGCAGATTCTAACGAGTATCATTTTGCCGCCGGCGTCTCCTTTCTATATTATTTATACTCACTTTTTATCTCGCTACAAACCAAACAAAATATAGTCTACCATACACTTATTATTATTATTATTATTATCTCAACCAACCATTATCTTTACCAACCATTTTTTAATTTAAAATTAAAAAATTCGTGTTTTTATTTTATTTATAATTTCGGCGGTAACAGGAAGAATGCTGTCCCCTTCGAGAGTGGAAATCTGCCTACAAAAACCTTGCATGACAGGGGATACTCGTAACAAAAAAAGAGTTCGGAATTTTAACGCGCGCCTAAAGTTTGTGTATGCCCCCAACGTCTGGCAGGAGTCGGAAGTAGTTTTTATACCGAAATTTGGTAAAGCAAGCTACGCAATTCCTAAGTCTTATCGACCGATAAGTCTAACATCGTTCTTACTTAAAACCATGGAACGAACAATTAATACCAAGATTTAGAGCAAGATCGCAAACGATATTATAAATAACGTGCATTTGTTAAAGGAACCTCGGTGAAACCGCATTTCATGAGGTTATACACCACATCGATAAAAGATGTATAAAAAGATGTATACACTAGCAATATGCATTGATATCGACGTTGCTTTCAATAACGTCGGCATAGATACACTCATAAAATCCTTAGACAATTTCCAGGTCGATCGAGCCCTGAGGGATTGGATGAGCCATATACTAAGTAATTGTGGGCTATATGACGTTATAGAGCGAACCATTAAACCGTCTACACAACAAGACTGCTCTACCTACCTAATGGATCGGGTGGTAAAAATCAAACAAGCCATGAAGCTGGAATCAATTTTATTTATTTTATTGTTTGTTTTGTTTGATTCAATTTCTTGTTTTTTTTTAAGTATTATGAATATTTAACATGGAAATATTATTATGAAATCAAAAAAGAACATTTTTATTACAGTAACTGAAATAATATAGGTAACTATAGCTATTAATAATCAATAAAAGCTCCTCTTTGACTATACATAAATATAAATAATTATTTGATTTAAATTTAAACTTACTAAAAATAACAATGTCTAGTTATGTTTTTTTTTTTAGTTTTGTTTATGATCCATGTGTTTATTTCTTTTTTGGGACGAGCTTAATGATCTGAACTTTGGAGTGAAAAGGAAAACCAGATAGACACTATCACACTCACCAATATGCGGCGCGTTTCGCCTTAACAAGGCAAAACTTAGCAAACATGTAAAGAATACAAAGAATAATTATGTTCATTGGACAGCGTTTATTTTCGACAGTGAATTATTAGGCAGTTAGAGCTATTCGAGTTACTTCTTATTCCATAAATGTTCTTATTACAGTTTAAAACGTTTTCAAAATGTGTTCTGTTTACAATGTCCTCAAATTTCACTTGTTTTTCATCAATTTATTACATAGCATATTTTCCATTGTTGAAATGCTGATGTCATAAAGTATAGAATATCGATTTGAGACAATTTTAATTAAAGGGAATACAAAGACTTGCTCCATGTTTATAAAGGGTATGAGATTTTCATTTATTTATACTGAAGGCAGAATAAATGAATTCTCTACTCCAAATTCTGTCTAATGGTATTTTCACTGTTAATTGCATGTTAACAATTTCATTTTTCAAAATATCGACTTTAATTTTAAAGTTTTCGATGCGTTTGTTGTTGATAGTTTCATTGTAGTCTCTTATCTGTTTTTATACACTCCACCATAGTATGGAGGGTATATTAAGTTTGTCATTCCGTTTGTAACACCTCGAAACTAGACCCCACAAAGTAAATACTTTCTTGATCAGCATACAATTCTATATCGACTTAGCGATGCCTCTCCGTCTGTGAAAATCACACTAGCTTCCGAACTAAATGAAGAAGGTTGAAAAAATTTTACTCAAATGTATATTATATCTGCAGGACTTTTTGTCCTTTGTAGGTCCAAGTTTTGGTATAGCCCCAATACAACGGTACCTCCCGTAATTGTTTCAAATTTAGTATTTAAAGATCGTAATGGATACCACAGCCTACGACAAAAAAATGTCTGTGCAGGTAGACGTCTTCGTTTATCCCCCATATAACAACACCTCCCGATATTCGGTATTTTGATGATTTCAGCGACGTTATGCCCCGGAATTTATAGATTATTTACTTGTTTATATAATATTTTTTGTTTGACATTTATTCCTTAAGTATGCAATATATAATCTAGGCAAAATTTCCTCAGTTTTTCTTTGAATTATTTCGAAGTCTTTGTGGTCAGGATTTTCGGCAATCCATTTCCACGCACTCCCTATAAAATAATAAATAACAAATGGTCGAATGATGTCCACTGTCAAATTCATGTTGTCAATATGAACAACACGAATTAATTTAAATGTTCCGGTTTGTAATTTGGATCTAAAGTAACTATTTTAAGGTGGTGTAGTCGAAAATTTCTTAATCAGCGATTGTCAATGTAAAGTCGGTCCAAAAATAAAAAAGTTTGTCTAATACAATTCTCCACAAAAAAAAAAGCTTTAACAGCCTTTCTGTTTACGGTAGAATGAAGAGTTATTTTTTTCATTCAATAGTTCAGAAAATATACGATATATTTAAATACTAACTGGCCCAGTCGGCGTGGCCGGCCCGTACTCTTAGTCTTTAATTCATATTTTTTAAAGCATAATACATCACAGATCTCACTTATGTAAGCGGCAAGATTTTTATTATACATAATTGCTCCATAGTAATTTCTAAATAGAGATAAATATTCATGGCAAGAAATGTAATAGAAGTTAACCTACCGTCGGTTTTAGATATTTTGAATAGCCTGATCTTATTTTTCAGCCATAGACTTTAATTTGAGTGTTAAAAACATATATAACAGCGCCATGATAAAAATCAGCTCAATTTTTTGTTTTGTAAAGAGCTTAGGAATATTATAAGGAGGTTTGGAATTTGTATTTCCAACGTATAGAGTTCCGCGATGCGTGATATTTAGTTTTGCACAACTCATTATTATTTTGGTCATTTAAATTGTGCATTGGAGACCTCATAATGGCCATATTTTTCATCACTTGTATAATTCAATGACGATGAAGCAAATGTTCGGTTCCATGCTACTTTCTAATATTAGTATTTTTCATTTTTTTGTCACAATTTCCGACAGAATAGGTCCTAGTTTGACATTTTAGAGTCTATTTCATAACCGAAACCTACGTCGCCAACCAATATTCTCTTGAGGGTTACAAATTCAATAGAATACAAAATTTCCTTTTTTGACCACACATTGGTTGGGAAAGTGGTCTTGGGGATACACTAAATAAATACCTATGTGCATAGTAAAAAGTAATATGGTTCTCTACCTCAGGGTAGCCTAAATACTACGTTCTAGCCAAATCAATAGAAAAATGTGGTCAAGATCAGATAGGCCCTACTCCGAAATTGAACATTTTATGTGTATAGTTTTCTACCTCCCTTAGAAACAAAGATGCCAAAATATAAAAAAGTGGCAAAGACCGCGAAAAAAGCCAAAATCACTTTTTGCAAGGACGGTTTCCTTCAAATTACCAAAATTTGTCGAAATGAGTATGGAAAATATGGTTAAAATGTTAAGTATATTTGAAATCGGGTCGTACCCTTATCTTGGATACATGACCCATATCATGACCTGCAAACGCGATTTAAGGTATCTTGAACATTAGGAAGCATTCCTGGAAGGAAACAAATCCATTTCATACTAAATGTCCAATTCGAACTATCAACAATAAACCCGCCGAAAGCTTAAATTAAATTCGATATTTTGAAAAATGAAATTGTTAACATGCAATAAACTGTGAAAATACCATAAATTGGACCGGGCCGAACCTTTATAACCATTTAATAACGACCGCCATTTAAAGGAACTTGAATAAATTCCGAAAAATGTCGCTTAGATGAAAGCCGTTATATTGGATCTTAACGAAGACATGGATCTGCAAAATAATTTTTAGTCATAGGCTGTAGAGTCGATTCCGAGCTTCAAGTACGAAATTTCAAACAATTCCGGTGAATATTGTAGCTATTAACATCATAATACTGAATAAAGTGTGTAATTGTTTATAATTTCTTATTTTAAGTTCGTAATAAGTACCGCAATATATATCAGAAAATTGTCTATGCATGTCCCGCGTCTCAGTATGACTCCATATAACAGTTTTCATTTAAATGGTATTTTTCGAAATTTTTCAATTTACTTCCAAATGCTTTTTGCTGTCTATTTTTATTATATTTAAACCCTCTACCATACTGTGGAGGGTATATTAACTAAATCATTCCTTTTATAACCTCTCTAATACTCATGTTAGATCCAACAATGTATGTGTATTCTGGATTAGCGTAAATTCTAAATCGATTTAGCATTGTCTGATGTGTATCTGTCTGATGTCATCACGCTATCTTTGGAACGAATTGAGATGGAATACTAAAATGATGCAATGGATGATACTAAAAGTTCGACCGGTCCAACTTAGCTGCTTGTTTACTTGTTATTGTTAGGTTAGTTGAGGGTCAGGATATTTACCTTTGTGCTGTACGACGACATGTGTTCGCAAAGGATACTGCCGAGAGACAATCAATTAGACGACAATTAATTAGTCTTTGAAATCTCAAAGGTTGCTAAAAACAAGAGTATGAAGTGTTATAACAGTAATTTAATAATAGAAGAAGTCTGCAGTAAGAGATTCGACCTTCAAACAAGCTATGAGCTATCCGAATTCGGGGGGTGAGCCAATAGAGACCCTATGCGAATGTCAATATAGACCACAAGCAGCCTGTCTCCCAACCATTTCTTACGAAAGTGTGTCTTAGAAAGTTGTTTATAATTTCTAAATTTATTTTGTTGACTTCCTTCCGATAAATCGATTTTACTACCTAAATTGATTTCATTTCGTCATTTTGAGTAGCGATTTAATTTAATTCTTATGTGGAGGACAAATTAAATTAAAACGTTGCACA